>NC_069506.1:310510104-310810104 GCF_027579735.1 Bombina bombina
GATATGTAAACATGAAACAGATGCATGAGTATAAATAGGATCTGAAATAAATGTAATAATGGGTTGTGAGATAGTTGATGGGAGGATAGAACACAATATCTTGTATGACTCAAGATTGATGTAATTTAATATTAAATATGAAAATACTGGCAATTATTTTTTAAAACATTGTAATGATTACTCTGAAATGAAGAAAACGAAAACAATATATATTGGTAGCTGCACAATAATTACAGTATTTTCACACCTTTCCCTGTAACTTTCACTGACCACATAGTTTAGATTACAAGTGAGGTAATTAATTATTAATAAAAATTCTCACAGTCTAGCATTCTCATGGATCACAATTCTGCTCTATCTCTCTCTCTCTCTCTCTCTCTCTCTCTCTTTCTTTATCTCTTTCTCTCTCTCTCTCTCTCTCTCTCTCACACACACACACACACTCTCTCCTCTTTTTCTCTTTCTTTCTCTTTATCTCTCTCTTCTCTTTCTCTGTATCTCTCTCTCTCTCTCTCTCTCTCTCTCTCTCTCTCTCTCTCTCTTTTTCTCAGTCTCTCTCATCATGCAATAGCTGCAGTTGATAAACACTCTCATTGGTCATTACCTGTACAGATAACACACTGCCCCCCTGTACCTCTCCTCTCACACCTCATACATCATCTCCAGCACAGATAATACAACACCCCTCTGTAGCATCTGACTGATCTCCCCTCCCCTACAAGGTGAACCATGTCTTGTCACAGATAATTCTTTGGTGATGCATGAAACTGTAAGGAATGGGATAAGGAAGCAGTATGTGGGAAAACATATAGTAAAATATGACAGTATAAAGGCTGAGCTATTAGGATACATAAGTGGTGATGCAGTAAAGTAGGTGCCAGTATTACATGTATATGGTATTGGGAAGAGGGGGCACCACACTAGTACTCAGTGCTGTACACAGAGGATAGATACCACGTACCAGGGAAATGATGGAGCTCTGAAGGCACCACTAATAAGGGTCTTATGTAACTAAATGCTCAAGGTGACCAGTGTGGGTTTGGGACTGGGGAGGGGTATAGGGGCTAAAGCAGTAAATAAAGAATTTCTATATATATTAAGCACAATGAATAAGAAATGTAACAAGTGTACAGTCAGGGGTGAGACTGGTGGAGAGAAACATTAATATTACTCCCTGGTGGCACAAAGCATTTTATAAAAGGGAAAATGCAAACAACATGGTAATATTAGAGGGTCTTTAACCTGTCACCATAAATAACAATAAGTAGACCAGGGGTAAATGCAGGTAGTCTGTATATAGCCCTGTAACCCTGTATAGGGTAGACCTGCAGATCTTCATAGCTGTTCAATACAGAGAGCAGTATAAAGGGTAGCAGACAGTGGTATACAGGGGTAACTGGAACCTGTCAGATACAGATAGTGGTATAGAGGAGTAACTGGAACCTGTCAGATACACAGAGTGGTATATAGGGGTAACTGGTGCCTGTCAGATACAGAGAGTGGTATACAGGGGTAACTGGCAGCTGTTAGTTTCAGAGAGTGGTATACAGGGGTAACTGGAACCTGTCAGATACAGAGAGTGGTATACAGGGTTTACTGTCACCTGTCAGATACAGAGAGTGGTATACAGGGGTAACTGGAAACTCTCAGAT
The DNA here is from genome assembly GCF_027579735.1 of Bombina bombina. Classification (NCBI taxonomy): domain Eukaryota; kingdom Metazoa; phylum Chordata; class Amphibia; order Anura; family Bombinatoridae; genus Bombina; species Bombina bombina. The sequence continues at coordinate 310,511,757 of NC_069506.1, forward strand.
ACAAAGAGTGGTATACAGGGGCAACTGGCACATACCAGTTACAGAGAGTGGTATACAGGGTAACCAGTACCTGTCACCTATTAGGCACACATAAAATACAGAGCTTTAGCAGGGATAGCCAGTATCTGTCAGAGAGTAAAGTACAAACAGGTCACCAGCACCTACTTAATATAAAAGCGGTATAAAGGGGTAGCTGCCTGCCATATAAAAACAGCAGTATAGTTAAGGGTTACTGGCACCTGTCAGTTACAGTGATGATGGGATACAGGGGAATCCAGTACCTGTTAAACAGTGCAGTACAGCATAGCCAGTACCTGTCAGTTACAGGGAGCGGTATACAGAGGTAGACAGTACCTATCAGTCACAGGGAGCGGTATACAGAGGTATCTAGTACCTGTCAGTCATAGGGAGCGGTATACAGAGGTATCTAGTACCTGTCAGTCATAGGGAGCGGTATACAGAGGTATCTAGTACCTGTCAGTCACAGGGAGCGGTATACAGAGGTATCTAGTACCTGTCAGTCATAGGGAGCGGTATACAGAGGTATCTAGTACCTGTCAGTCACAGGGAGCGGTATACAGAGGTATCTAGTACCTGTCAGTCAAAGCAAGCGGTATACAGAGGTATCTAGTACCTGTCAGTCATAGGGAGCGGTATACAGAGGTATCTAGTACCTGTCAGTCACAGGGAGCGGTATACAGAGGTATCTAGTAACTGTCAGTCAAAGCAAGCGGTATACAGAGGTATCTAGTACCTGTCAGTCATAGGGAACGGTATACAGAGGTAGACAGTACCTGTCAGTCACAGGGAGCGGTATACAGAGGTATCTAGTACCTGTCAGTCATAGGGAGCGGTATACAGAGGTATCTAGTACCTTTCAGTCATAGGGAGCGGTATACAGAGGTATCTAGTACCTGTCAGTCACAGGGAGCGGTATACAGAGGTATCTAGTACCTGTCAGTCATAGGGAGCGGTATACAGAGGTAGACAGTACCTGTCAGTCACAGGGAGCAGTATACAGAGGTATCTAGTACCTGTCAGTCACAGGGAGCGGTATACAGAGGTATCTAGTACCTGTCAGTCATAGGGAGCGGTATACAGAGGTAGACAGTACCTGTCAGTCACAGGGAGCAGTATACAGAGGTATCTAGTACCTGTCAGTCACAGGGAGCAGTATACAGAGGTATCTAGTACCTGTCAGTCACAGGGAGCGGTATACAGAGGTATCTAGGACCTGTCAGGGAGCGCTATACAGAGGTAGTTACAGTACACAGAGCGGGCACCTACCTGTCAGGGAGCGCTATACAGAGGTAGTTACAGTACACAGAGCGGGCACCTACCTGTCAGGGAGCGCTATACAGAGGTAGTTACAGTACACAGAGCGGGCACCTACCTGTCAGGGAGCGCTATACAGAGGTAGTTACAGTACACAGAGCGGGCACCTACCTGTCAGGGCCAGTAGGACGGTGATCGCCGGGCCAAGTAACCAGCACGCTGCAGCGGGAGCCCCCCGCATGATGTCCGCTATGTGAGGCTGCTGTGCGGTGTCGGTGCGGGCTGCGGGGTCTCTCGCATTCACTGACACAGCAGCCCCCGCCGCTCGCTCTGAGCCCGCCTGCATCTGCTGCCATTGGCTGAGACCTGCCGGGGACACGCACCTGTCACTGCGACACGGAGGGGCAGCGGGACACGGGGACAGAACCGGGGGCACCTGGACACAACATGACACAGTGATAGTGTGCAATAAGGCAGTGACAGGGGACTATGGTACAGGGCAGGTGACAGGGGGACTATGGTACAGGGCAGGTGACAGGGGGACTATGGTACAGGGCAGGTGACAGGGAGACTATGGAGCAGGGCAGGTGACAGGGGGACTATGTAGCAGGGCAGGTGACAGGGGGACTATGGTACCGGGCAGGTGACAGGGGACTATGGTACAGGGCAGGTGACAGGGGACTATGGTACCGGGCAGGTGACAGGGGACTATGGTACAGGGCAGGTGACAGGGGGACTATGTAGCAGGGCAGGTGACAGGGGGACTATGTAGCAGGGCAGGTGACAGGGGGACTATGGTACCGGGCAGGTGACAGGGGGACTATGTAGCAGGGCAGGTGACAGGGGGACTATGGTACCGGGCAGGTGACAGGGGACTATGTAGCAGAGCAGGTGACAGGGGGACTATGTAGCAGGGCAGGTGACAGGGGGACTATGTAGCAGGGCAGGTGACAGGGGACTATGTAGCAGAGCAGGTGACAGGGGGACTATGGTACAGGGCAGGTGACAGGGGACTATGGAGCAGGGCAGGTGACAGGGGGACTATGGTACAGGGCAGGGGACAGGGGACTATGTAGCAGGGCAGGTGACAGGGGGACTATGGAGCAGGGCAGGTGACAGGGGGACTATGGTACGGAGCAGGTGACAGAGGGACTATAGAGCAGGGCAGGTGACAGGGGGACTATGGAGCAGGGCAGGTGACAGGGGGACTATGGGACAGGGCAGGTGACAGGGGGACTATGGAGCAGGGTATTGGTACTGTGGAACAGGGCAGGTGCCAGGGGGACTATGGAGCAGGGTATTGGTACTGTGGGACAGGACAGGTGCCAGGGGGACTATGGAGCAGGGTATTGGTACTGTGGGACAGGTGCCAGGGGGACTATGGAGCAGGGTATTGGTACTGTGGGACAGGTGCCAGGGGGACTATGGAGCAGGGTATTGGTACTGTGGAACAGGGCAGGTGCCAGGGGGACTATGGAGCAGGGTATTGGTACTGTGGAACAGGGCAGGTGCCAGGGGGACTATGGAGCAGGGTATTGGTACTGTGGGACAGGGCAGGTGCCAGGGAGACTATGGAGCAGGGTATGTGTATTGTGGAACAGGGCAGGTGCCAGGGAGACTATGGAGCAGGGTATTGGTATTGTGGAACAGGGCAGGGGGACTGTGGAGGTGGGCAGGTGCCAGAGGACTATGGATCAGGGTATTGGTTCTGTGGATCACAGCAGAGGAATAAAGATCCTGGCAGGTGCCAGATGTATTTTGGAGCAGGATATTGGTTCTATGGAACAGGGCAGGGAGACTGTATAGCAGGGCAGGTGCAGGGGGACTATGGAGCAGGATATTTGTACAGTGGAACATGGCAGAGAGACTGTGTAACAGGGCAGGTGCCAGGGGACTATGGAGCAGGATATTCATTCTGTGGAACAGGGCAGGGGACTTTGGAGCAGGGCAACTGCAAGGGGAACTATGGAGCAGGATATTCATTCTGTGGAACAGGGCAGGAGCAGGGCGGGTGCCAGGGGGACTATGGAGCAGGATATTCGTTCTATGGTACAGGGCAGGGGACTGTAGTGCAGGGCAGGTGCCAGGGGACTATGGAGCAGGGTATTAGTTCTGTGGAGCAGGGCAGGGGACTGTAGTGCAGGGCAGGTGCCAGGGGACTATGGAGCAGGGTATTAGTTCTGTGGAGCAGGGCAGGGGACTGTAGAGAAGGGCAGGTGTCAGTACTGGGCAGGACTGAGTTTAAGGGTACAGCCAGGGATGGTGTATTGGGGGGATAACAAGGGATTAAGTGATTTAAAGTTATTTTTTTTCACCTGTGCATTACCATGGTTAATAGATTGTTAACTGCCCAATGCAATGGCACCCCCTCCCCAGTAGTAACATTTCTGATTAGCATATCAACCTACTAGGCCTGGCCACTGACCTTACTAAGCCTGCCTACCTGCATGCAACCAATGCTTATGCACAATTGCACAAAAAGTAGGAAGGAAGTTAGGTAAGAGATGCACTTGCCCTACTTTGAATGTCACCCCTGACCAGTAATGTGTTTTCTGCATGATGAGGTTATGCTGCTGGGAGCCTTCCCCCATGGAGACAGAGGACAGGAGAGGTCTGAGTCTGACAGTGACTGACTCAGTCACTGAAATGCTGCCACTTGTCAAGGGCTGCCTGGGTCCATTGGACCCACTTGGTCCCATGTTTGAGCCAGCCCTGCCAAGACTGAAAACTGCCCTTGTTCCTCTGAGATAGAGCAAGGGTGAGGAGGTCAGATCAGGGGGTGAGGGGCTCAGTGCAGGGAGTATGGGGTTCAGTTCACGAGTGACAGGTTTAGGGCAGGGGTGGGGGGATCAGGGTAGGGGGTGAGGGGCTCAGTGAAGAGTGTAAGGGAGTCAGTTAACAAGTGAAGGGCTTAGGGCAGGGGGGTTGGGGATCAGGGCAAGGGGTGAAGGGATCAGGGCAGGGGGTGAGGGTATCAGGGCAAGGGGTGAGGGAAATAGGACAGGGCTTAGGGAATCAGGGCAGGGGGACTGAGGGGTCAGGTAAAGGTGTAAGAGAGGAATTAGAGTACCAAGCGTAGGAAAAGGGTTAGGAGTCAGGGCAAATGCATATGACTAAGGTACTAGTACAAGAGTAATAGGGGACAGTAATGGGGCAGGGGATGGTAGATTCTTTTGAGGAACAGAACATGGGGAAATGAAACGTTCCGTTCAAGGTTATACTGGACTGTGCCTTAACAGGTGAATAGGGGCAGTAGAATGTGGTCGGCATTAGAATGGGGGGAAAGGGCTTAAGGTAGCAATAGAAGACCAGGTAAGTTAAAAGAAGAAATATGACAGCAACATAAATGATAAGATATGGGCACAATTAAATTAGGACAGGGCACAGACAATAGTTTGGGCAGTGAGTGCAGCACAGAGAAACAAGGCAGATGGGAAGGGACAAATATTAAAAAGAAAGTTGTATCTTCTTGAATATCATGGGGCATAGAGAAAGAGAAGAAAATTCACATTAATGGAGTACAGTGGCAGCAAAAGGACATAAAGTAACTAGATAAGCGGCGCAGGGGATGGTGCCCAATTGCACAGCTGAAGGAAGTGTCATCCTCATCCTAGAACAGGATAAGGCAAAAGGGAAGAAGAGGAGAGTGCAAAGAAAATTAACCAATAATCCTTTAGAAAAACTTATTTCATGATTTTAAATATAATTTTATTTTTGGAGTTTATTGTAGATAAATCATTTGAAACACTTTTCTAAAGGATTGTAATTTATCCATTTATAAGAAGACACCAAGGTGGCATAAAGGATCAGCTAATCCAAGGTATGTAAAGGGGAGACATAGTAAGAGGAGAACTGCACTGAGACAAGGAGAATGATGACTTTGGCAAAAGAAGCTCAACGGAACAGAATGGAAATCAAAACGTTGGCAGGAGGAACAGGAATGCTGGGTAATTATAGAGAATGACAAAGGGTATGGCAGGATCATTGCAGGAACACCAGGAGGCCTATTCAGATACAATTGTACAACAAATTGCTTCACTCACTTTTTTAGGGTTTCCGTATACAAACCCATTTCAAACCATTTAGAAATCAAGTTACTCAAGATTCTTCAAACTGCATTATTGCCCCCAGCACTTTTCATGAAGAGGAAATTAGAATAATCTAATCCATTAGAAAATGCTTTTTTTTTGCAATTGTTGTTTGTTTTGACTCAACAGCCTTTACTTCTTTTGGCTTTGTGGATACATGTTTATTCTAGATGAGTTTTTGCTCATGCCCACTTCCCATATTAATAAATTTAATCACTTTTGTGTGCATGTTCTTTACTATTTAGATGACTTTTTATGTATGCACAACTCAATAATAAAAAAAGAAAAACAGCTAATTCTTTTACACTCATATTTCTTCTGATGTTCAGGCATGCTCATAGTTTAAATGTACATCTGTCATTAATTCTGCCAGCAAGGACACTATAAAATGCACCAATTAAATGAACAAAACAATCAGTTTCAATATTTATCCAGCTATGCTTGGCAGCTTGGCATTATGGAGGAGAATGAAAGTTGCACAGCGTGGAGGGAGGCTGTGACAGAGTACCAGAGAGGAGAGAGACAGCCAGTGAGAGGTATCAGGTCCTCAAGAGCCTGAGTAAGATGGGTTTCACTAATGGCAGGGTATTGCTTAGTGGCAGGGTATTGCTTAGTGGCAGGGTATTGCTTAGTGGCAGGGGATTGCTTAGTGGCAGGGGATTGCTTAGTGGCAGGGTATTGCTTAGTGGCAGGGGATTGCTTAGTGGCAGGGGATTGCTTAGTGGCAGGGGATTGCTTAGTGGAAGGGTATTGCTTAGTGGCAGGGGATTGCTTAGTGGCAGGGTATTGCTTAGTGGCAGGGGATTGCTTAGTGGCAGGGTATTGCTTAGTGGCAGGGTATTGCTTAGTGGCAGGGGATTGCGTAGTGGCAGGGGATTGCTTAGTGGCAGGGTATTGCTTAGTGGCAGGGTATTGCTTAGTGGCAGGGGATTGCTTAGTGGCAGGGGATTGCTTAGTGGCAGGGTATTGCTTAGTGGCAGGGGATTGCTTAGTGGCAGGGGATTGCTTAGTGGCAGGGTATTGCTTAGTGGCAGGGGATTGCTTAGTGGCAGGGGATTGCTTAGTGGCAGGGGATTGCTTTGGGTGACAGCAGAGAGAGTGGTTGAGTTGTAACAGCTCTACCAGTGCAAATGGTTTTTGATCATTAAGTGCACGTAATGGAAGTTAAGGCAGCATTTTATAGAAGTACTACTGACTCATATACTCTGTTTTACTCTTCCCTTTTTAAAGTGGGTAAATATTCTCAAGGCTGGTTGTTGGGTACGTGATTGTGTATTTTAGTTTTTTTTCATTCATCCTTCTTACATTCTCTAAGTGCATGTGCCCTTACTGGATAAGCATTTTGTATTGTTGCAATTTTTCTATTTTTTTTAGTTTATATTTATTTTGATGGGGCATTCAATTCTTTTTTATGTATACATTTTCTATCTCAACAATTTAATTTAATAGTTATGAATATTTTAACCATGAAGAGAAAGTTACAGATTTTGTGACAGCACTAATTTAGGGCAAGATTACAAGTGGAGAATATTCCCCCATAAAAGTCAATAGAGCAAAAAAAGTGGAAAAAAACACCCCACTCTCGTGCAAATTCTCATGTGCACTAACCCGACATGAAAACATGAATATTTCACATTCCAATGTCCTTTGCATAGAAGAATATGTTCTATTTATTCATAAATACATTTTTCAACATATATCTGATGTTTTTTTGATATAATATATATTTATACCTATATATACATGATTAGATAAAGGTGTAGCTATATATATATATATATATATATATATATATATATATATATGCATGATTAGATAAAGGTGTAGCTATATATATATATATACATGATTAGATAAAGGTGTAGCTATATATATATATATATATATATATATATATATACATGATTAGATAAAGGTGTAGCTATATATATATATATACATGATTAGATAAAGGTGTAGCTATATATATATATATATATATATACATGATTAGATAAAGGTGTAGCTATATATATATATATATATATATATATATATATATATATATATACATGATTAGATAAAGGTGTAGCTATATATATATATATACATGATTAGATAAAGGTGTAGCTATATATATATATATATACATGATTAGATAAAGGTGTAGCTATATATATATATATATATATATATATATATATATATACATGATTAGATAAAGGTGTAGTTATATATATATATATACATGATTAGATAAAGGTGTAGCTATATATATATATATATATATATATATATACATGATTAGATAAAGGTGTAGCTATATATATATATATATATATATATATATATATATATACATGATTATATAAAGGTGTAGCTATATATATATATATATATATATATATATATATATATATATACATGATTAGATAAATGTGTAGCTATATATATATATATATATATATATATATATATACATGATTAGATAAAGGTGTAGCTATATATATATATATATATATATATATATACATGATTAGATAAAGGTGTAGCTATATATATATATATATATATATATACATAATTAGATAAAGGTGTAGCTATATATATATATATATATATATATATACATGATTAGATAAAGGTGTAGCTATATATATATATATATATATATATATATATATATATATACATGATTAGATAAAGGTGTAGCTATATATATATATATATATATATATACATGATTAGATAAAGGTGTAGCTATATATATATATATATATATATACATGATTAGATAAAGGTGTAGCTATATATATATATACATGATTAGATAAAGGTGTAGCTATATATATATATACATGATTAGATAAAGGTGTAGCTATATATATATATATATATATACATGATTAGATAAAGGTGTAGCTATATATATATATATATACATGATTAGATAAAGGTGTAGCTATATATATATATATATATATATACATAATTAGATAAAGGTGTAGCTATATATATATATATATATATATATATATATATACATGATTAGATAAAGGTGTAGCTATATATATATATATATATATATACATGATTAGATAAAGGTGTAGCTATATATATATATATATATATATATATATATATATATATATATATATATATATATATATACATGATTAGATAAAGGTGTAGCTATATATATATATATATATATATATATATACATGATTAGATAAAGGTGTAGCTATATATATATATATACATGATTAGATAAAGGTGTAGCTATATATATATATACATGATTAGATAAAGGTGTAGCTATATATATATATATATACATGATTAGATAAAGGTGTAGCTATATATATATATACATGATTAGATAAAGGTGTAGCTATATATATATATATATATACATGATTAGATAAAGGTGTAGCTATATATATATATATATATATATATATATATATATATATATATATATATATATATATATATACATGATTAGATAAAGGTGTAGCTATATATATATATACATGATTAGATAAAGGTGTAGCTATATATATATACATGATTAGATAAAGGTGTAGCTATATATATATATACATGATTAGATAAAGGTGTAGCTATATATATATATACATGATTAGATAAAGGTGTAGCTATATATATATATATATATATATATATATATATATACATGATTAGATAAAGGTGTAGCTATATATATATATATATATACATGATTAGATAAAGGTGTAGCTATATATATATATATATATATATATATATATACATGATTAGATAAAGGTGTAGCTATATATATATATATATATACATGATTAGATAAAGGTGTAGCTATATATATATATATATACATGATTAGATAAAGGTGTAGCTATATATATATATATATATATATACATGATTAGATAAAGGTGTAGCTATATATATATATATACATGATTAGATAAAGGTGTAGCTATATATATATATATATATATATATATATATATACATGATTAGATAAAGGTGTAGCTATATATATATATATATATATATATATATATACATGATTAGATAAAGGTGTAGTTATATATATATATATACATGATTAGATAAAGGTGTAGCTATATATATATATATATATATACATGATTAGATAAAGGTGTAGCTATATATATATATATATATATATATATATATATATATACATGATTAGATAAAGGTGTAGCTATATATATATATATATATATACATGATTAGATAAAGGTGTAGCTATATATATATATATATATATATACATGATTAGATAAAGGTGTAGCTATATATATATATATATATATATATACATGATTAGATAAAGGTGTAGCTATATATATATATATACATAATTAGATAAAGGTGTAGCTATATATATATATATATATATATATATATATATATATATATACATGATTAGATAAAGGTGTAGCTATATATATATATATATATATATATATATACATGATTAGATAAAGGTGTAGCTATATATATATATATATATATATATATATATATACATGATTAGATAAAGGTGTAGCTATATATATATATACATGATTAGATAAAGGTGTAGCTATATATATATATATATATATATATATACATGATTAGATAAAGGTGTAGCTATATATATATATATATATATATATATATATACATGATTAGATAAAGGTGTAGCTATATATATATATATACATGATTAGATAAAGGTGTAGCTATATATATATATATATATACATGATTAGATAAAGGTGTAGCTATATATATATATATATACATGATTAGATAAAGGTGTAGCTATATATATATATATATATATATATATATATACATGATTAGATAAAGGTGTAGCTATATATATATATATATATATACATGATTAGATAAAGGTGTAGCTATATATATATATACATGATTAGATAAAGGTGTAGCTATATATATATATATACATGATTAGATAAAGGTGTAGCTATATATATATATACATGATTAGATAAAGGTGTAGCTATATATATATATACATGATTAGATAAAGGTGTAGCTATATATATATATATACATGATTAGATAAAGGTGTAGCTATATATATATATATACATGATTAGATAAAGGTGTAGCTATATATATATATATATATATATATATATATATATATATATATATACATGATTAGATAAAGGTGTAGCTATATATATATATATATATATATATATATATATATATATATATATATATATATATATATACATGATTAGATAAAGGTGTAGCTATATATATATATATATATATATATATATATACATGATTAGATAAAGGTGTAGCTATATATATATATACATGATTAGATAAAGGTGTAGCTATATATATATATACATGATTAGATAAAGGTGTAGCTATATATATATATATATATATATATATATATATATATATATATATATATATATATATATATACATGATTAGATAAAGGTGTAGCTATATATATATATATATATACATGATTAGATAAAGGTGTAGCTATATATATATATATACATGATTAGATAAAGGTGTAGCTATATATATATATATATATATATATATATATATACATGATTAGATAAAGGTGTAGCTATATATATATATACATGATTAGATAAAGGTGTAGCTATATATATATATACATGATTAGATAAAGGTGTAGCTATATATATATATACATGATTAGATAAAGGTGTAGCTATATATACATGAATATCTATTTATAAATACACACATTCTGTTATGTGCAGAACATTGGAATGTGACATATTTACAGTAAATATGCATTATAACACTTTATTAAAGATTAATATTGCATAAATATGTCTTTACATATTTTCATCTACTTAACTGCAAAGGGCTCCAATGCACTTATACATATGTCTATATCTGTATTTATGTGTTTAGATGAGTATGTCTTTTGTGATGTATATGTATGTATCTCTAGGTTAAAGCCCTTTGCCTGTCTTTTTTGTTTCTAACACCTGAGACCTCCTATCTTTGAGTCCTAACTTTCGTGTGCGATATTTAAAAAACAATGTTTTCATTAGTTTTATTATGAGTGTAACTGTACTTTAAGGTGAAAAAGTGTAGAATCTGGAGTAATTTAAATAAAACATAACTTTCATTAGAAGTCAAGTTACAGCTTTACAGTAGTAATCTCCAGCATGTCAGGTCAGTCAGCTGACACATTTTGGCTGTAGTGTAACTGTACTTTGTATTGTATTTTTTATGCGTTTTGTGACACTTTTTTGTTTTGCAAAACAGTTAATCAGAGCTCTGAAGTTGTGGTAATCATTCTATGGTAAATCATGATTGCAGTTAAATGATCGTGTTTACTTTCAAATACCAGAGCACAATGTTATCTATATGATACACATGAACCAGCACTGTCTGGGTGTTGTACAAGATTAAAAAAGCTAATAAAAAGCACTGAGATAAGGGAAGCCTGTAGGGGCGTAGGAAATGGCAAACTTAGAGGTTATAATGTATATAAATACAACAATGTTGTTTATGCAAAGCTGGGGGTCGGTAGTAAAAGGATTATCTTTCTAAACAATAAAAAAAAACAAGTAGACTGTCCCTTTAACAACACACAGGAAGTGTGGAAACCTGCAGAACACAAATTCTTGGTTTAGTATTAACAATCTTTACATATCTAGTTCTTTATCTAACTCATAGGGGCCCATTTATCAAGCTCTGCATGGAGCTTGAGGCCCCGTGTTTCTGGCTCGCCAGCAGGCTCGCCAGAAACACCAGTTATGAAGCAGCGGTCTTAAGACCGCTGCTTCCATAACCTGTCCGCCTGCTCTGAGCAGGTGGACAGACATCGCCTCAATTCAACCCGATCGAGTACGATCGGGTTGATTGACACCCCTTGCTTGCGGCCGATTGGCCGCGAGTCTGCAGGGGGCGGAATTGCACCAGCAGCTCTTCTGAGCTGCTGGTGCAATGCTGAATACGGAGAGCGTATTGCTCGCGGTATTCAGCGAGGTCTGGCGGACCTGATCCACAATGTTGGATCAGGTCCACCAGACTTTCATAAATAGAGGCCATTGCGTCAAGATACTTTTAAAACAAAATGTTATACCTCACACCAAAGACATTTCCCAACACTATGTAGCAGTGGTGTCACTAGGGTTGGTGTCACCCATTGCAGTAAGTCATGGTGTCACCCCCCTCCCCCCAGAAAGCAGACACACACAAACACAAAAACACAGACACACATATACAAACACTCAGACACACTTAAACACACACTCAGATGCACACACAAACACTCAGAAACACACTCAGACACACACAAAAACACACACACACACAAAAACACTCAGACATACATACAAAAACACTCAGGCACATACACAAAAACACTCAGGCACACACACAAAAACGCTCAGACACACACACACACACAAAAACACTCATACACACACACAAAAACTCACACACACACATACAAAATATGTAAACTGCACTGCATTAATTATAAAGCTCATGCATAGAGCTGCTCCCTGGCTCAGCAGAGCATCAAATGAAAGATAAACAGTGCACTCTAAAAATAAATCACTAAAAAAAAGGTTTAAGCACGCAAAATATGAAAATTCTGCTCTCTGGCTCTGTTCCAAGTCTTTCAGTGCACAGTCCCGGGCCGCTTGCCTACCGCTTCTTATGGCCAATCACCTCTGCACTCTGCCCACCCCCAGACCCAACCCGCCTTCCCCTCCTACCTCTTCAGTGTGCACTTAGTGTACCGCAACCGTATCGGTCTGGTGGGCATCATACGTGGCTCCTTCACTTTAGAGACAGTGTCAGACAGTCATGCAGTCAGGTGCCAGGCATCCCCCTCACGATTTCCTGGTTCCCGTTTAGAGAGACAGCACAGCAGTGAGTGACTCCACTGCGCCACACGTCACTGAGCAGTGAGCACAGATAGGCAGGCAGGTTTAGGCTAGCAGTGCAACTTCTCAAGCCCCACGGCACGCCCACAACATTCATAGTGAAATTGGGCAGGGGAGGAGCAAAGTACAAACAAGCAAAAGCAGCCAGGAAAACTATTTGTGGAAATTGCAGCGCTGGCTCAAGGGGCAAAAAAATTAAGTGTCTACAACTTCCCAGTCCCACAAATGCTGGCCCCTCTAATAAAAAAAATATATGCATCGCTACATTGTATTTCTTTGAATTTCAATAAATTTAAAAAAAAGAAAAAAAAACATTCTGGTGGTGTCACCCCCTTGGAGGGTGTCACCTGGGTGCGGCCCGCACCCCCCTAGTGATGCCACTGCTATGTAGCTCTTATCTAGCAATGCTAAAAGGAAGACAGACACCTTGAGATTTTAATATAAAATTTTTAGATATCTGTAATAAAACAACTGTTTTATGATTTATTTTGCTTCCTTTTCATGTAATCTAGCTCTGGGATTTGTGGGTTTTCTAATTATCATAGCTGTAAATCTGCCCTGCTGATTTTATAAGGCTAACCTTGCTACATGTATTTTCCTAATTGGCTTTAGCTGATAACAATTGTAAAAACAATTCACTTTAAAGTAATACAATAACCATAACTAGCCTTTTGTCTGCAGACTCAATTCCATATAGGTTCCTCCAAATCAGGCAAATGGAAGGGGGAGTTTGTCTACTGAAAATCAATTGCTACACACAAGCTGTTATCTTCTGCTAGCAGGGGATTATAATCATTGTGATAGGATTCACCACAACTGTTCTGGAAAGGATTTCCACAAGATTTTGTGGTGTGTCTATGTGAATTTTATTCAGCCAAAAGAGCATGGGGGAAAGGGGGGAAAGGCACTGATGCATGATCTGTCTCTCAACCTGCATTCCAATTTATCCCAAAGGTGTTTAATAGGGTTGAGGTCAGGGCTCTTTGCAGGTCACTTGAGTTCCTCCACACCGAACTTCTCAAACCATGTCTTTATGGGCCTTACTTTGTGCACAGAGGCACAGTCATGCTAAACAGGAAAGGTCTTCCCCAAACTGTTGTTGTTGGAAGCACCCAGTTGTCTAGAAGGTCTTTTGTATCCTGTAGCATTAAATAACACTTAACTGGAACTAAGGGGCCTAGCCCAAACCCCCGAAATACAGTCCTAGACCATTATGCCTCTTCCACCAAACTTTACAGTAGTCTGTATGCATTCCGGTAGGTAGCGTTCTTCTGGCATCTGCCACACCCAGATTCTTCCATAAGACTGCCAGATAGTGAGGTGTGATTAATTATTCCAGAGAGCACATTTCCACTCCTGCAGAGTCCAGTAGTGGCACCAGTTAATGTTTGGCAATGTGCATGTTGATGTGAGGCTTGTGTACAGCTGCTTATGTTGCTTGCAGAGACAGTTTGGAACTCTGTAGTGAGTGATGCAATAGACGACAAGCAATATTTATGTGCTACTTGCTTCAGCACTCAGCAGCTGTGGGAGTTTGCGTGGTCTTGCATGTCACGGCTGGGCTGTTGTAGCACCTACAGTTGAGCAAGGCAGATCTAGTAAGGTATACATTTCACAAAAATGGCTTGTGGAAAAGGTAGCATCCTATGACTGTGTCACATTTAAAGTTACTGAACTCTTCAGCATGATCCATTGTACTGTCAATGTTTGTCTATGGGGATTTCATGGCCATGTGCTGGTTTGTATGCTCCTGTTAGCAATGGGTGTGGTTGAAACACCTGAACTCAATAATTAGTAGGGGTGTCCACATACTTTTCAAAAACAGCTATTCTCTCCTTTTCTCAACTTGGAATAATTAATTTATCTTCAAAGGCCCCAGTTTACTAAACTGGACTTAAGAGGAATTTGAAGAAGTGGGAGATGAATGGAAAAGGTTCTCAGTACAAGGTCTGGTCACAATGAGTACCTGGTGATGCCCTTCGGACTCTGTAGTTCTCCAGGCACTTCACAACTTTTTGACAACTATATTTGCTTTAAATTATCTGAAAAATCTCATTATAATTGATTTGAATGACATTTTCACATTTCAAAGCCCAGGAAAAAAATAAAGTAAAGCTTTTATTACAATGCTTCCAAGATCATTACCGATTAATTGGAGAAATGTGTATTTCATCAAACGCCTTTTGCATTCTTTGGATATATTATTTCAGCCAATGGATTTGAAATGGACCTTGGTAAGCTCTCTGTTGTTCTGCACTCACCCTGCATTTACTACTGTGAGATAGCTGAACACACCAGGAGAGCCAATGAAAAGAGGCATATATGTGAAGAAACCAATTAGCAACTAGCTCCCAGTAATGCATTGCTGATCCTTAACCTACCTAGGTATGCTTTTTAATAAAGGATACCATAAGGACAAAGCAAATTAGATCATAGAAATTTATTGGAAATTTGTCTAAAATTGCAGAATCATGGAAGAACATTTTTGAGTTTTGTGTCCCTTTAAACAGTAAAAACATGCTAGACATAATGATGTATTCAAAGCAAAGATTAGTCTTAGAATAATATGAAGGTGTATTTTTAAAATTATATTAATGGTTTAAATATTTGAAATATAAGTGTAAAAGTTTACCGATGTTTGAACTAGTTTTCTATTTATTTCTGCTTGCGCAAACAAAGCAGTGTGGAATCTAGATTACGAGTTATGCGCGCTATAGGGAAATTAACAAACGCAACACAAGTTGTGTTATTTAACCCCCTATAGTGCAGCCATTGCAAGTTTTTGAACAAATGGCTTGTGCATGCGATATGGCTGCGTTGAGCTCCATACCGCACACAATTCAAGCGCTGTGTTGATGTGCTTGTGCATGCTTTCCCCATAGACATAGACGGGTCATTGCTGAATGAAAAGCTCCGTAATGCAGTCCCATTAATATCTATGGGGAAAATAAAAGTTACGTTTAAACCTAACACTCTAACATAAACCTCACGTCTAAACACCCCTAATCTGCCGCCCCCAACATCGCCGCCACCTACATAATGTCATTAACCCCTAATCTTCCGCTCCCGATATCGCCACCACCTAAATATATTTATTAACCCCTAATCTGTCGCTCCCGATATCGCAGCCACTATATTAAAGTTATTAACCCATATTCTGCCGGAACCTCAACAACGCCGCCACTATATTAAAGTTATTAACCCCTATTCCACCCCTCCCAGACATCGCCGCCACAAAATAAAGGTATTAACCCCTAAACTTCTGGCCTCCCACATCACTACCACTAAATAAATCTATTAACGCCTAAACCGCCAGCCCCCCACATTGCAACAACCTAAATTAAACTATATTAACCACTAAACCTAACCCTAACGTAACCCTAACCGTAAACCTAACCCTAAAACAAGTGGGGGGAGGGGTGCGCTCTATTGCAGAGCTGTGAGTGGGACTTATATTGTTAATAGTATACAATTGTGATATTTGTATTAATTTATATATACTACCCGTGGCAGCTTGTTGCATGTGAATCCTTATATAAGGTATAAACTTGTGTGCATTGATTATTCTAAATAGTGCTACAATATATTGCAATGTGTTGCAAATAAAAATGCTTGATGTTGCAAATGGTGCTACAATATGTTGCAATGTGTTGCAAATGACAGTGCTTGATGTGCTATATGTGCAATAAATACGGTGTTAGTATCGGTATGTGCTTAATGTTAAAACTAACAGTATGTGCTTCTGATAAAAACAAACCAATTGGGATATTTATATTAATTTATATATACTACCCGTGGCAGCTTGTTGCATGTGAATCCTTATATAAGGTATAAACTTGTGTGCATTGATTATTCTAAATAGTGCTACAATATATTGCAATGTGTTGCAAATATCAATGCTTGATGTTGCAAATGGTGCTACAATATGTTGCAATGTGTTGTGCAATAAATACGGTGTTAGTATCGGTATGTGCTTAATGTTAAAACTAACAGTATGTGCTTCTTAATAAAAACAACCACTGTGCAATTGACTTATTAACAGTTTATATAAGTAAATAAAAACAAATAATAACAAATAAAATGGTCATGTCATTGCATTAGGATACAACAGTTGGTTCACCAGATTATGAAAAAATGGTGTCGGTGAACTGATTGATAGACAAAAGTACTGGCATTGGTTAATAAACACTTAAGACAAAATGTCCTTAAAAAGATAAAATGTCCTTAAAAGGATATGATGATTGAGGTTCAGCGTATAATATAAAAGTTATAGGTTAAAAGTTGTGGCCACAACTATTTATAAGAGATCCAAAAAAGCTCCAAAGAGCTGTTTCCTGTTAGGGTAGCTTTTGTAACTTGTAATGTCCCGTTATTGGAAAGCTGTAGTGTGAAATTCTTATGGTGCTCGCCCCTACCGGACTACCGATATCCCTTACCTCCTCTTGTGCTGGCGTGGGTTATGGGAAGGATTGCAATATACTCGGGATATGTCTCAGTTCGGCGTGTTTTGCCGTGTAGCTATGGTAGTATGTGAGCGTCTCACCTTCAAATTGCCCGGTCAATCCTTCCTACCCTGACGTCTACGTTGAGTAGTCACGTGGTCCTCGGAGGTCCAATCGGATAGCCGGGTCTTAGGGGGGAGTGGTGCGATAGCGATCCTGTTTGATTTGCTTGCTAGAGCCAAAGTCGGTCACACTAGATTGTCAAAAATCTACGCGTTTCAGCGCTGGATATGCGCTGGATTGTCTCCATATCCTTTGTCCTGAAATTTCTTTTCTAATGCATTAGCTTGTGTGAGTGTATCATTGTCACTGTTGTTTTAAGTTACAATAATATGTTATTGTTTTTATTGCAATATATATTTTATCATTGTCATCTTTTATTTTATATACTGGTTTAGTAAAGGCATAAGACAAGTAAGCGATAATATCTCCTGATATACGTCACTATGGGAGGAGTTTTGTAACGCCCAGATTACTAGAAATAGAGCCACAGATCTCACACAACAATAGGAAGTCTTGATAAAGGCGCATATCCAGCGCTGAAACGCGTAGATTTTTGACAATCTAGTGTGACCGACTTTGGCTCTAGCAAGCAAATCAAACAGGATCGCTATCGCACCACTCCCCCCTAAGACCCGGCTATCCGATTGGACCTCCGAGGACCACGTGACTACTCAACGTAGACATCAGGGTAGGAAGGATTGACCGGGCAATTTGAAGGTGAGACGCTCACATACTACCATAGCTACACGGCAAAACACGCCGAACTGAGACATATCCCGAGTATATTGCAATCCTTCCCATAACCCACGCCAGCACAAGAGGAGGTAAGGGATATCGGTAGTCCGGTAGGGGCGAGCACCATAAGAATTTCACACTACAGCTTTCCAATAACGGGACATTACAAGTTACAAAAGCTACCCTAACAGGAAACAGCTCTTTGGAGCTTTTTTGGATCTCTTATAAATAGTTGTGGCCACAACTTTTAACCTATAACTTTTATATTATACGCTGAACCTCAATCATCATATCCTTTTAAGGACATTTTATCTTTTTAAGGACATTTTGTCTTAAGTGTTTATTAACCAATGCCAGTACTTTTGTCTATCAATCAGTTCACCGACACCATTTTTTCATAATCTGGTGAACCAACTGTTGTATCCTAATGCAATGACATGACCATTTTATTTGTTATTATTTGTTTTTATTTACTTATATAAACTGTTAATAAGTCAATTGCACAGTGGTTGTTTTTATTAAGAAGCACATACTGTTAGTTTTAACATTAAGCACATACCGATACTAACACCGTATTTATTGCACAACACATTGCAACATATTGTAGCACCATTTGCAACATCAAGCATTGATATTTGCAACACATTGCAATATATTGTAGCACTATTTAGAATAATCAATGCACACAAGTTTATACCTTATATAAGGATTCACATGCAACAAGCTGCCACGGGTAGTATATATAAATTAATATAAATATCCCAATTGGTTTGTTTTTATCAGAAGCACATACTGTTAGTTTTAACATTAAGCACATACCGATACTAACACCGTATTTATTGCACATATAGCACATCAAGCACTGTCATTTGCAACACATTGCAACATATTGTAGCACCATTTGCAACATCAAGCATTTTTATTTGCAACACATTGCAATATATTGTAGCACTATTTAGAATAATCAATGCACACAAGTTTATACCTTATATAAGGATTCACATGCAACAAGCTGCCACGGGTAGTATATATAAATTAATACAAATATCACAATTGTATACTATTAACAATATAAGTCCCACTCACAGCTCTGCAATAGAGCGCACCCCTCCCCCCACTTGTTTTAGATTTCTTTTTTCTGATATTGGGAGCATATCAGAATTAGGGGTTGCTCAGTTGAGTCCTGCACGTATATCACCACACACCTTAAATAGCACGTAAACCTAACCCTAACACCCCCTAACTTTAACATAATTGAAATAGAGCTAAACTAAGGTTACAATTATTAACTATTTAAAACTAAATACAAACTTACCTGTGAAATAAAAC
Source organism: Bombina bombina (assembly GCF_027579735.1). Lineage (NCBI taxonomy): Eukaryota > Metazoa > Chordata > Amphibia > Anura > Bombinatoridae > Bombina > Bombina bombina. The sequence goes on from NC_069506.1 coordinate 310,531,637, forward strand.
CTAAGCTAGCTACAATATAACTAATAGTTATATTGTAGCTAACTTAGGTTTAATTTTTATTTCACAGATAAGTCTGTATTTATTTTAACTAGGTAGACTAGTTAGTAAATAGTTATTAACTATTCACTAACTGCCTAGTTAAAATAAATACAAACTTACCTGTGAAATAAAACCTAAGCTGTACACTAAAACCTAACATTAAAAAAATAAAAAACAATAAAATTACAAAAAATAGAAAAACCTACCAAAAAATAACAAACAAATTTGTACAAAACAATAAAAATGATTTCTATTCTAATACCCTTTAAAAAAAAAATACCACCCCAAAATAAAAAACCCTAATCTATAATAAACTACCAAGGGCCCTTAAAAGGGCCTTTTGGGGGCCATTCAAAGGGCCTTTTGTAGGGCACTTAAAAGGGCCTTTTGTAGAGCATTGTAATTTTCTTTCAGGTAAAAGAGCTGTTTAACTTAAGGCCCTTTTAAGGGCTATTGGTAGTTTATTCTAGATTAGGTTTTTTATTTTTTAAATGGGTATTAGAATAGGAATGATTTTTATTATTTTTTATCATTTGTTTGTTATTTTGTGTAATGTATTTTTTCGTTTTGGGGTGGGTTTTTGTTTTAAAATTAGGGCTTGGGCAGCAAAAGAGATAAATGCTCTTTTAAGGGCAATGCACATACAAATGCCCTTTTCAGGGCAATGGGTAGAGTTTGTATACTGTTAGGGGGTGTTTGTTTTGTTTTGTAGCAAAAGAGCTGTTAACGTTACAAAATGCCCTTTTAAGGGCCCCCAAAAGGCCCTTTTAAGGGCCCTTGGTAGTTTATTATAGATTAGGGGGGGTATTTTGGGGTGGTATTTTTTTTTTTAAAGGGCATTAGAATAGGAATAATTTTTATTGTTTTGTATAATTTTGTTTGTTATTTTTTTGTAATGGTAGGTTTTTTTATTTTTTGCAATTTTAGTGTTTTTTATTTTTTGTAATGTTAGGTTTTAGTGTATGGCAGTTTAGGTTTTATTTCACAGGTAAGTTTGTATTTATTTTAACTAAGTAGTTAGTAAATAGTTAATAACTATTTACTAACTAGTCTACCTAGTTAAACTAAATACAAACTTACCTGTGATATAAAAATAAAACCTAAGCTAGCTATAATGTAACTATTAGTTATATTGTAGCTAGATTAGGTTTTATTTCACAGGTAAGTATGCATTTAGTTTTAAATAGGAATTATTAAGTTAATAATTGTAAGTTTAATTTCGCTCTCTATTTTAATTATGTTAAAGTTAGGGGGTGTTAGGGTTATGGTTAGGGTTAATGTTAAGTTTAGGGTTACTGAACCCAAATTTTTTTCTTTTGTGATTCAGATAGAGCATGCAATTTTAAGCAACTTCTAATTTACTCCTATCATCACATTTTCTTCATTCTCTTGGTATCTTTATTTGAAAAGCAAGGATGTAAGTTTAGATGCCCGCCCATTTTTGGAAAACAACCTGGGTTGTTCTTGATGATAATGAGAGTAAATTAGAAAGTTGCTTAAAATTGCATGCTCTATCTGAATCAAGGAAGAAAAAAATTGGGTTCAGTGTCCCTTAAATAGGTTTATTATAGTGGCGGCAGTGTAGGGCTTAATAACTTTAGTACAGTAGTGGCGATGTGGGCAGATGGCAGATTAGGGGTTAATAATATTTAAATAGTCATTGCAATGTGGGAGGGCGGCGGTTTAGGGGTTAATATCATTATTATAGTGGTGACGATGTCGGGGAGCGGCGGAATAGGTTTTAATAATTTTTAATAGTGGGGGTGATGTTGGGAGCGGCAGATTAGGGGTTAATAACTTTAATATAGTGTTTGTGATGAGTGAGGGCCTTGGTTTAGGGGTTAATAGGTAGTTAATGGGTGTTAGTGTACTTTGCAGCAGTTTAGTTATGAGTTTTATGTTACAGTTTTGTAGCGTAAAACTTATAACTACTGCTGTTAGATTGCGGAACGGATCTTGTCGGTATAGGCTGCAACGCTAGCTTTTTAGCCTGACCGCAAAACTCGTAATGGCTGCGCTATGGAAGTCCCATGAAAAAACGTCATTTTTACATGTGCGAGACTGACGTTGCGGTACAGGCTAGAAGACTTGTAATGGCCATTTTTTCAGTGTTAAAACACGAACGCAAAACTCGTAATCTAGGTGAGATTCATTAATGATTCATAATGTTGGTGTTACAAGAATATCCTCCCAGAAGGGGCTATTATACAGGCTACTTCTGTATTTTTTTTTTGCTCAAAGCTTTGCTGATTAGAGAAAATTGAACATAGAGTAATCTAAAGACTGCTGCAATCCTTACAGTGAAATTTTATATGGTGTGCAGTCTCACCCACATCATTAACTTACAGCAAAATCATATCTGGTAATAATGGTTATCATGAACTGGATTTCATTAGGATGTAGCAAAGAAAGACAGAACCCGCTATAGTATTTTAGAAAAGGCAGCTATTATTTTTTAAAAAAACTTTTCCTTCTAATATGCTTCAGATATCAGACTATTGTTAGAAATATATGCTTGGATACAGATTGTGCATGCAGGTCTAAAGACCTTTAAATCCTTTGCTGTGTTTAGCTTATGATATTGGAGATGAAAAGTCAAAATTAAACTTTTGTGATTTAGATACAGAATTCAATTTTAAGAGATTTTTCAATTTCCTTTTGTTATAAAATGTACTTTATTCTTTTGGTATTCTTTGTTAAAAAAGCATACATAGGTAGGCTCAGAAGCTAGGTGGTGATTGGAGGTTGGAGATGCAATTCTGCCTAAAGCAGGAATGGAAAGCTTAGAAGCCGGCCCACTTTAGGTTCAGCACCCTTGATAGCGCTTGCTTATTGGTGGCTACATTTAACAAACCAATAAGCAAGCATAACCCAGATTCTTAACCAAAAATGGGTCGGATCCTAAGCATCACATTCCTGCTTTTTAAATAAAGATAGCCAGATAATGAAGAAAAATTGATAATAGGAGTGAATTAGAAGGTTGTCCTTGCTGATTGGTGGATAAATGCATCCACCAATAAAAAAGTGCTGTCTAGAGTAAACCAAAAAAAAAAAACTTAGATGCCTTCTTTTTCAAATAAAGATAGCAAGAGAAAGAAGAAATTTGATAATAGGAGTAAATTAGAAAGTTGCTTAAAATTTCTACGCTATCTAAATCATGAAAGAAAAATGTGGGTTTAGTGTCCCTTTAAGCTCTTTGCAGAGATTAAACACAAAGCTGTAAGCAAGAAATTGTGCATTAAAGTGAAAGTAAATCCTAGCATTTTACAAACGCTAGGATTTACTATTGAAAAAAATAAAGGGCACTTTCATTCATGAAGTATAAAAGATACTTCATGTAGAAAGCTTCTTTATTTGATTCAATCGATCGCCACTCTTAGCTCTTGCAGCAGCCCACGGCTAAAATTTTTTTGGCTAAGAGGTGACGTTTTCACCTCTTAGTCAATAGCCGTGCGATAAATCCGGCTTGGTGCCCATGGGAGCCGGATTTACCACACGGCTATTGGCTAAGAGGTGAAAACGTCACCTCTTAGCAAATATTTTTTTTAGCCGTGCGCTGCTGTAGGAGCTAAGAGCGGTGATTGAATCAAATAAAGGAGCTTTCTACATGAAGTATCTTTTACTTATCTTATACTTCATGAATGAAAGTGCCCTTTATTTGTTTTAATAGTAAATCCTAGCCTTTGTAAAATGCTAGGATTTACTTTCACTTTAATAAAGTGCATTAGATTATTTTCTTTTTGCATTTTCATGTCCTGTAAAAATGTAATGTATCAAAAACTATGACAGTTTAGAACTTACTAAATATTTTAATAAAATTCAAATTCTGTTCCATCAGAATCAGAACATTAAACAATATTACTGAATTTTATCATATGGCTTTGAACTATATTAAAGGGACAATAAAGTTAAAATTAAACTTTCATGATTCAGATAGGGCATGTAATTTTAAACAACTTTCCAATTTACTTTTATCATCAAATTTGCTTTGTTCTTTTAAAAATGTTTTGTTGAAGGCTAAACCAAGGGTAGGCTCATTGGCATATTTCTAAGCCCTTGAATGACACCTCTTTTCTCAGTGCATTTTATCTGAGTTTAACAACTAGAGTTTGCCAGTTCATATATGCCGTATAGATATAATTGTGCTCACTACCGTGGAGTTATGCATGAATCAACATTAATTGGCTGAAATGCAAGCTTGTAAAAATCACTGGAATAAGGGGCAGTCTGCAGAAGCTCAGATACAAGGTTATCACAGAGATAAAATGTGTATTAATATAACAGTGTTATGCAAAACTGGGGAATGTGTAATAAAGGGATTATCTTTTTTTTTTTTTTTTTAAAAATCAATAAACAGCTTCAAGTAGACTGTCCCTTTAACTCACTATACTTCAAATCCTATTACATTTCACCTGACATTTATGTCACAAAATTTCTAGCATGTATTCTTTTATGTTGTCTTTTTTAATTTGTATTTTTTATTTGCTAAAGCTCAGGTAATATTCATTTATTAAATATATTGGGGCCAATTTAACCTGCTGTGAATGCAGCAGTTTCCGCAAGAGCCGTGAAGCTCGCCAGAAACATAAGGTAAGAAGCAGCGATCTTAACTCATCCACCACCTCTGAGGCAGCAATTAGCTGATCAGATATAACAATCAGCCTAATATGAGAGCCAATATTTACAAAATAAAGATTTACAACCTCCCAAGGCAACTATCAGACATATTTTATAAATACTTTTCTTTTTATTTTGTATGTGAAATAATCTGCACTTCAGGTTCACACAGCAAGATTAACGATAGAAGCTCAGGATGTAAAGCGCCGCTAACCTTATACCACAGAGGAGATCCCATTGAAAGAATCCATAACTCTGTGAGCTGTCATCTGATTCAAATCTTTGTCTTTTATGATAGCTTGTCTTACAGATAGGAAGTATGGTGCACGGGCTTTACAATATATCACAGCATGCTACACTGACCTAGATAATATCCATTGTACAGAATATAAAGCATTTGCCAATATATAATATCCCAATATATCATGACATCTACAAGCTCTTACATTCAAAGGGGCGGAATTATCAAGCTCCGAATGAAGCTTGATGCGCCTGTTTCTGCGTGAGCCTTCAGGGTTTCCCCAGGAAACAGTATTTATGAAGCAGCAGTCTTAAGACCGCTGCTCCATAACTTGTGCCCTGCCTCTGAGTCTGCGGTCTGCAATCTGCCCGATCCTATACGATCGGGCTGATTGACACCCCCTGCTAGCGGCCAATCTGCAGGGGGCAGCATTGCACAAGCAGTTCTGGTGAACTGCTTGTGCAATGTTAAATGCCAACTGCGTATGCTTTCGGCATTCAGCGATGTCTGTCAGACATGATACGCTACAGCGTATCATGTCGGACAGACATTGATAAATTTGCCCCAAAACTTCCCATCTTATGTGTTTAAATGGACAGTAAACATTGAAATTGTCTTCACTGATAATAATGCATTGTAGACATTATGTGTAAGTAGGCAAACATTTTGGTATACTTATTTTAGCCTAAAAAAAAAAAAGAATTTCTATATTTTTTTGCAAAATTCACAGGGGCAGAACACAATTCTCTAAGAATAGAGAAGGAACCTGGAAGTCCCAGAGAGATGAGAGCTGCATCCCACAGAAAATAATAAGGCTCTCTGGGATGGAGAATCCCACAATGGAGAGTTTTCTGGGATAGATAATTGCACAGGATAAAGTGAGGTTAATAGGGAAGTACCTGACACTGATATACATTCTCTGTTTGCAGGAAATAGAAATGGAAAAAAAATCACTATAGTATAACTTGTATTTGCTTCTAGTTTAGTATATGATTGCTTTCTATGAGAAAGTGTAGTGTAAACTTTTGAGCAAACTTCATCTGTATGCAATTGGTGAGATAACTCATTATATTTATATACTTTGGAGCCCTTTCTGCTCAAAAACATTTGAACATTAAAAATAATTTTTAATCAGTTTTAATATCTTGTATTGCTGTATTTTTACTGTAAATATTTTGCATTCCAATGTCCTTCAATTAGAAGAAAATTTTCTTTGTAATTCAAAATATCTATCTATCTATCTATCTATCTATCTATCTATCTATCTATCTCTCTCTCTCTCTCTCTCTCTCTCTCTCTATATATATATATATATATATATATATATATATATATATATATATACCTGCATATATTCATATAGATATATAGGTATAGAAATATATTTGGATAAAAAATAATCAGATATAAATAGAAATAACTATTTAAAAATATAAAAGAATATGTTCTTCTATGTGAAGAACATTGAAAAATAAAATATGCATAACTAGCTTTGGGGTTAGTGCTGTTGTGGTGTTGGGTTAGACCGCAAGATATAACTGTTAGGTTGTTGTTTTTTTAACACTGCGCTCCATTGAGGTCTACAGGGATAAGTTAAATGGTCATAATATCCTGAAGTTAGCACAGGACTTGCTTTCACTTGGGTACAAACTTGGGTATAAACCCATATTAAAAGTTTATTGAGCGCAGTTAGTGGATGAGCAAAAAAACAAAACTTTAGAGCGCCATTTGTGATCTGACCAATGTATGTTAGAATGCGTTCATCTGTGAACTGTCATATTTGAAATAAATGGACAGTGGTTACACAACTAAGGACTCGTTTCCATTCAGGTGGTAAAAGTTTGGAAACTGCTGGTGGTAAGTTTAAAATTTCTCAATAAACTTTAAGATCCTTTTTTTCCCCCACCAGTTTCCAAACTTTACTACCTCAATAGAAAATAGGTCAATGTGTCTTAACCTCAATATAAGAAATATAACAGTAAAACAGTAGTAGGAGCTCAGCAGAGTGCACAAGCCTTCAGTACTCTATAGCAGCAGTGATTGCAACAATGTATAACACTGCTGTATACAATGATGCAGCAAAGAATACCAAAGCAAGTGTGATCCTAGAAGTACATTGTAAAATTGTTTAAAATGACATGTTGTACCGGAATCATGTAAATTTAAGTTTTACTATACTATCCCCTTAAAAAACTTTGGCCCACTTATATATGGTCTTTACTGTATTCATTTCTATGCAGGAGAGACAATTTTAGCTTTTTTCTTTCAGGACAGCCTCACTGTGTATCCCAGTATAGTTTGATTTCTATTATTTTCTTAAAGAAACACTGAACCCAAATTTTTTCTTTCGTGATTCAGATAGAGCATGCAATTTTAAGCAACTTTCTAATTTACTCCTATTATCAAATTTCTTCGTTCTCTTGCTATCTTTATTTAAGGCATCTAAGCTTTTTTTTTTTTGGTTCAGACTCTGGACAGCACTTTTTTCTTTTTATTGGTGTATGCATTTATCCACCATTCAGCAAGGACAACCCAGGTTGTTCACCAAAAATAGGTCGGCATCTAAACTTACATTCTTGCATTTCAAATAAAGATACCAAGAGAATAAATAAAATTTGATAATAGGAGTAAATTAGAAAGTTGCTTAAAATGTCATCAATCTCATCACAAAAGAAAAAATTTGGGTTCAGTGTCCCTTTAATCACTATTACTTCCTTTAAGAGTTTGTTTCATGTACCTACTAGTCAGTAACATTGTTTCATTCCTTGATTCTAAACCTTTCATCTACATTCTCTGTTTTTGTAACAATGGGAAGATAATTCTTTTGGAAAGAGGTGCCTCATTATTGTGTTTTCTTGTATCATTTATGTTCACGTTTTCATTCCATGTTAAATGCTGTTTGGGATGCTCTGGATGGGTCTTCAATATTTTTGATTTTTCAATTGCTGTAACATTTAGCATTTATCCAGATGTATCCAGATCAAGTGATTCTGACTTAACACAATAGTTTTCATTACATTTGAATTTTTTTTTTATATTATTATAGACATTCTGTCTTGGTATTTTCAATTTACAAATGAACATTAAAATGTTAAAAATATTAAAGGGACAGTAAAGTCAAAATTAAACATTCAAAATTCAGACAGAGCATCCACTTTTTAACAGTTTTTCAAATTACTTCTATTATCTAATTTTCTTTGTTTTCTTGGCATCCTTTATTGAAGAATGTATCTAGGTAGGCTGATATGAGCTTAGAAGAGTACATCATTTATCAATTTGTGACATCATTGTTTGTAACTATGTATAACATTGCTATAAACATTGTTTCAATCAATACTAATGCCATATGGATAAAGGCACGTGCACACTCCTGAGATCACCTAAGACTACTCTTTAACAAAGGATACCAAAATAACTACGCATAATTGATAACAGAAGTTAGCTATTTAGAATTTTATGTTCTATGTATTGCATATAAATTAAATTTGACTTTAAATATGCTATGTTCAATATTAGAATGTTACATTTTATAGTTAAATGTTATAAACAATTTTCAATTGTCAGATCCAGTGTGTAAAAATGATGGGACTGAAAAAGTGAGGAATCAAACGGCAAGACACATTTTAGCAATTTTTTTTTTGTAGGATTTGTGGCCTTTTCAACTGAAACAGCTTTAACCTATTGAGAGCCACTTTATTCTGGTATTTAGTAGAGGCATTTCACACACCTTTTTTTATTAAAAGTGATGCAGCATAACTGTGACAAGCTGACTGGAAAATATCAGCGGAACATCTCTATGTATAAAAGGAAGATACTTTGGCCCTGATTTAACAAGCAGCGCATGCTGCTGTATCCGCGCAAAACTGCTCCTTAACTTCTCCGCCACCTTTTAGGTTTGCAGACTGCAATCATTCAGATATAATCGGGATGATTGACACCGCAGGGGTGGCATTGCACAAGCATTTCAGAATAAATGTTTGTGCAATGTTAAGTGTCGATAGCGTATGCTGTAGGCATTTAGAGATGCCAGGCGGACATGATTTGCTATATCGAATCATGTACGCCCAGCACTTGATAAATTGGCCTCATTACCTCAAAATTTCCTCAGTAGCCACTTCCCATTGTAAAGGGACTTTAAGTAGGTTGCTAGTCCCAGGGCTTGCAAGGGAGTGTGCATCTGGCATGCAATGGTAGTGTCAAATTTATTTCCCTACTCAGTTTAAGGAAGTTTACTGTGGAATCTCGCAAGATTTCAATGAAATCTCATGAGATCACCGTAAAGCAAAGCATGACTTCAGCACTGCTGTTGTTGATTGGCTATTGTTGTTTTTTTTAACTTGCAGCAGAAGAATAAATTCTCACAGAGCACTTACTTTCTTCCTTTTTATTTTTATTTTTTTTGCATAGAGATGTTCATGTGAAATCTTTTTGTCAGTTTTTTACAGTATTGCTGCATCACTTTCAAGTGATTTCCCAGATGGGTATTATGTCCCTTTAATGCCTTCTTGTAAACCCCTCATTGAAAAATACCAACATTTTTATCTAATGATTTCCCTCCCTTCAGAAAATGTCTGAATCCCCAACTCAAATACTCTTATACCACCCCCACACCCATTTCCAATAATATATGACCATCTTGAATGTATTTTTAAAACAAGTGTATTTTGGGTTCCATGCTGCACTAGGAGTATAGCCCAGGCAATATAATACTTTTTTGTCATGGTAGGAGAAAGGAATGGCTTAATCATTAATGAAAGGGCGAAAATATATGCACATATTATTATTATTATTATACTTTATTTATAAAGCGTCAACATATTCCGCAGCGCTGTCCATGGGTACAATTCATTTAGATGTTATAAAACTTGTAAGAGACAAGACAAAATTTTACAAACACATACAGGAGGAATTAAGGACCCTATTCCCATGGGAACTTACAATCTAGAACACACACACACACACATATATATATATATATATATATATATAAACATTTTCCATATTTGGTAAGTAAACTGTAAGTAAAGAAATATTTACCTAAACCTACAGAACACACACACAGACACACACACATATATATATATATATATATATATATATATATATATATATATATATATATATATATATATATATATACAGGGAGTGCAGAATTATTAGGCAAATGAGTATTTTTGACCACATCATCCTCTTTATGCATGTTGTCTTACTCCAAGCTATATAGGCTCGAAAGCCTACTACCAATTAAGCATATTAGGTGATGTGCATCTCTGTAATGAGAAGGGGTGTGGTCTAATGACATCAACACCCTATATCAGGTGTGCATAATTATTAGGCAACTTCCTTTCCTTTGGCAAAATGGGTCAAAAGAAGGACTTGACAGGCTCAGAAAAGTCAAAAATTGTGATATATCTTGCAGAGGGATGCAGCACTCTTAAAATTGCAAAGCTTCTGAAGCGTGATCATCGAACAATCAAGCGTTTCATTCAAAATAGTCAACAGGGTCGCAAGAAGCGTGTGGAAAAACCAAGGCGCAAAATAACTGCCCATGAACTGAGAAAAGTCAAGCGTGCAGCTGCCAAGATGCCACTTGCCACCAGTTTGGCCATATTTCAGAGCTGCAACATCACTGGAGTGCCCAAAAGCACAAGGTGTGCAATACTCAGAGACATGGCCAAGGTAAGAAAGGCTGAAAGACGACCACCACTGAACAAATCACACATGCTGAAACGTCAAGACTGGGCCAAGAAATATCTCAAGACTGATTTTTCTAAGGTTTTATGGACTGATGAAATGAGAGTGAGTCTTGATGGGCCAGATGGATGGGCCCGTGGCTGGATTGGTAAAGGGCAGAGAGCTCCAGTCCAACTCAGACGCCAGCAAGGTGGAGGTGGAGTACTGGTTTGGATTGGTATCATCAAAGATGAGCTTGTGGGGCCTTTTCGGGTTGAGGATGGAGTCAAGCTCAACTCCCAGTCCTACTGCCAGTTTCTGGAAGACACCTTCTTCAAGCAGTGGTACAGGAAGAAGTCTGCATCCTTCAAGAAAAACATGATTTTCATGCAGGACAATGCTCCATCACACGCGTCCAAGTACTCCACAGCGTGGCTGGCAAGAAAGGGTATAAAAGAAGAAAATCTAATGACATGGCCTCCTTGTTCACCTGATCTGAACCCCATTGAGAACCTGTGGTCCATCATCAAATGTGAGATTTACAAGGAGGGAAAACAGTACACCTCTCTGAACAGTGTCTGGGAGGCTGTGGTTGCTGCTGCACGCAATGTTGATGGTGAACAGATCAAAACACTGACAGAATCCATGGATGGCAGGCTTTTGAGTGTCCTTGCAAAGAAAGGTGGCTATATTGGTCACTGATCACTGATTTGTTTTTGTTTTGTTTTTAAATGTCAGAAATGTATATTTGTGAATGTTGAGATGTTATATTGGTTTCACTGGTAAAAATAAATAATTGAAATGGGTATATATTTGTTTTTTGTTAAGTTGCCTAATAATTATGCACAGTAATAGTCACCTGCACACACAGATATCCCCCTAAAATAGCTATAACTAAAAACAAACTAAAAACTACTTCCAAAACTATTCAGCTTTGATATTAATGAGTTTTTTGGGTTCATTGAGAACATGGTTGTTGTTCAATAATAAAATTAATCCTCAAAAATACAACTTGCCTTATAATTCTGCACTCCCTGTATATATATATATATATATATACACATATAAGGTTACTTAGGATGTAGAATATGTATATTAATCATTTCATTCTATTTTTATCAGTAATGTTTCCTACCTTCTTAATTTTCTGTTCTTAATCCTTGTACTTTCCCAAATGTAATCCTGTGAGTATAGTTCTAATTAGCCACTTTATTAGGCAGATAGATGAGCCCTTTACTTTTTGTGTGTTGAATAACACTAACCTATGGAGTTTGATCAGACTGTAAAATACCAATTAGAATACTGAACTAAACCACCAGGTTCATTGCCCATAGCTGCCTGCAGGGTTTGCTTCTTAGTACACAGTGATTTGTCTCAATCTGTGAAAGTATCTAATAACCTTGGGTCACCACTCAGCATGGTAAGAACTATACAAAAACCATACAAGAAAATGTTACTACATGTACCCAACCCACTAGCTTATATGAAAAAGAGTTGAGTACCATATTGGACTAAACTATGTTACCCCACTAAGCAATGTCATAGGTGAATTACTTTGTTAAACAATGAAATATCTGATGCTTTAATTTTTTTTATACTGTATGCAAATACCTTTTTTTTTTTAATAAAAAGATTGTGATATATGATAAAACAGGGGTGAACTGTATACCTTATAAAATAATAAACCCTTTCATGCACATGAACATTCAAGTGGGTTTTACTTGCTAGGCATTAGGCAAAAGTTTCTGTATATTGTAAAACAAGAATAAAAATGTGCAAAATTCCAAGCAGAATAGGAGTACGCAAAACTCAGCTAAGGTTATCCAACCCACAGAGAGTATGCAAGTGCTACGTACAGTTGATAGTAACATCGAGTAACTGAGGGAACATCTTAATACAATTAAAGGGACATTGTAGATTTTTCTAGCATAAATATTTTGTAGATGACACATTTATATAACCCACCAGAAAGTGTTTTTGTAACAATGTATAGTTTTGCTTATTTTTTATTAATATTGTGCAGATTTTCAGACTCCTTACCAAGCCCCAAAGTATCAGATGCAATAGGCTGAAGTCTACAGATTCCTGCTTGAGCCTGCTTTTCATATGCAGGGGAGAGGGAATTTTCCACTCTTCCTGCTTCCTCAGTCCCTTTTCGCTGGGTGTCCCAGACTAACTTCATCAACAGTGCTAAACTGGGAGCTTCTAAGGAAGTTTTTAAAAGTTTTATACATGATTTTAGCTCAGTATCTGTGCATATTCTTCTTTATAGTAGTGTCTATTACTTGCAGTTATATTGTGTTTACTGTCCCTTTATTAATATTCCATCAGAGACCATGGTTGTGAAACACTTTGTCCTAAATGGTGATAGGAATGTGTTTACAGCTCAGACAATAGATCAAGTACGATCACAAAAAGAGATGTGGAAATATATTGAAGATACTTCTCTATAAAGGGCCAATATGGATCTTCTTTTTAAAAAGCCCCTAAGGATCCCTCCTACATGGGATTTGTCTTATTTCTTTTGGGTTGACTTTGATTAATATACTCATGACCTCTTTCTATTCTCTGTTTATCTATTTGTAAGTCATTACGGATGTTTACTGTTCTATTGTCTTTGGAAAATGTCTATTGTTTTTTTGTCTTTTGTGACAATTTTATAGCTAACATCTGATAACTGATATAGCTAGAGCTCTTGTTTTTTTGATGGCTGTAATGTAGTTATGGGTAGTTTATGTTATTTTAATGTGTATATATATTGTTCCTTCAACCCTCTGTTTAATACTTTCGTTGGACTGGAAATTAGTATCATTAAGATGCTGATACTTCGTATCTTGTGACCAGTATAAAAAGACAGGATAATTATACGTCTGTTATTTTGTTATAGATACAGGTTACTATGAGTCACATTCAAAATTGATCTTGTGTCTTGTAACAAAACTTCATTAATTAATTGATCATTTAAAAGGCTGATAAGTCAGTATTTCCAGTGGGAGGTAGAAAAAGTGAAGGGAGACAGAAATACTGGTGGCTTTCAGATGTATGATCATCTTCGAGAAAGCGCAAGTGAAACACGTCAGTTGACACAATGCTGGTCAGTGTGTCCTGCTGCACTGGGAGTTAATTTAACTTTTACTGATAAAAATCACCATTTGAACTCTGTGGCCCCTATTTAACAAAGTCTGGCTGACCTGATCCGACATTGTGGATCAGGTCCGCCAGACCTCGCTGAATACGGCGAGCAACACGCTCTCCGTATTCAGCATTGCACCAGCAGCTCACAAGAGCTGCTGGTGCAACGCCGCCCCCTGCAGACTCGCGGCCAATCAGCCGCCAGCACGGAGGTGTCAATCAACCCGATCGTACTCGATCTGGTTGAATTTCAGTGATGTCTGTCCGCCTACTCAGAGCAGCGGTCTTTGAGCTTGATAGATAGGCCCCTGAATATGTAAATTGATTTTGACTAAGGTGTATTAAATGCCATGTTACTATCAGCTACATATAACACTTGCAATCTCTAAATGCTAACTCCACTAGAAGCAAGCTTGTTGAATGCATCAGGTAGTGCATGTATTACAAATTGGAAGTAAACAGTTTTCGTTCGGGCACTAACCTGGTGAACGTAAAAAGCCGAACATAGAATATCACTCTCACGATAACCTATTCCCCCATAGATGTCAATGGAGCAAAAAAAGTGGAAAATAAACACTACTCACATGCAAATTCGATCGCATATTCGCAAATGTGATAATCTGACATGAAAATTTGAATATTTCACATTCCAATGTTCTTCACAAAGCAGAATATGTTCTATTTATTTAATAAATACATATTTCTACATATATTTTATGGTATTTTTGTACAATATATATCCATACCTAAATATAAATATATATACACATTGATTATTTATAGGTATAGTGATATATATATATATGAATGTCTTCAATGCACTTCTATCTATCTATCTATCTATCTATCTTTCTATCTATCTATCTATATATACATGTGTACATATGTATTTATGTGTTTATATGTATTTATGTCTGTAAATACATATATAGACATTTAAATGCATAAATACATCTGTACACACACATATATATATATATATATATATATATATATACATACACATATTTAGACATATGTATGTATCTCTGTGTTAAAGTCCTTTGCATGCCTTTTTTTTTCTTCTAGCACCTGATACCTAATTTCTATGAGCCCTTATAACTATTTTGTGCAGTATTTTTTTTTAATAATTTTTATTAGCTGGTGTTATTATGGGTTTAATTGTACTTTTGTAATTTATTTGTGATGTGTTTTGTGAAACTTTTTTGTTTTTCGGGAAAACAGTTTACCAGAGCTCTGAGGATGCGGTAATCATTCTAGCGTAAATCTATTGCGCTCACAAGTTTGTGTTTACTTTCAACTTGTAATACCATCAGTAGGCCCAACGAGCGCAAACCCCAGCGATAAACCCTTTTTCGCTTGTGTGTAGCTTACTTTTAATGCATGAGGTTGAGTAGCAATTGCCTATTTACTTTACTGTTTATATAAACACTTATTTTAATCAACTTAGGGGAGGATAAATGCTGTGTTTATGGTTTAAAAGTTCCTACCTACCTGTGCATTATAGCTAAAAAGAACATTAAAGGGATAGGAAACCCAATTTATTCTTTCATGATTTAGAACTACGCCAATGACCTGCACAGTAAACACATAACAGCCGTGACTGCAACTAACCTATCATCACTCTGACTACAGAACATTCATATCTCAATCACTCTGTTTAGCACTTCCAATGCTGGATGGCATCTGGGAAATGTAGGAAGCAGCGTTTTGCATTGCTTTTAGCAGTTTTGTTTTTTAAAGTAATGTCTTTGAATTCCCTGTTATAACCATCTTTCAAAGGCATTTTGGCACATGAACTCCACATACACTTGCATGTATTTGCATTTGGCGATGTGGGGGGCTAACTGTTTAGGGGTTAAAAGATTTAGTTAGTGGTAGTGATGTGGGAGGCCAGATGTTTAGGGGTTAATATGTTTATTTAGTGGCGGCGGTGTCGGGGAGCGGCGGAATAAGGGTTAATACATTTTATTTAGGTTGCAGCTATGTTGGGGGTGGCAGATTAGGGGTATTTAGAATCTGGGTTTATGTTAGGGTGTTAGGGGTAAACGTTACTTGTTTTCTACCATAGAAATCAATGGGTTATATTTCTTTGTCTTGCAGCATCGAACATATGCTTTCGCTGCTTTCAGACTCCCATTGATTTCTATGGCATCCGCGGCCTCCAGGGTGGCGGATTGAAATCCAGGTACACTGGGTCGGAAAAGATGCGAGCGTACCTGTTAAAAGTTTGATAACTGGGAAACGTGTCAGATAGAGCCAAATGTGTAAATCTGTAATGACGTAAGCATTGATCTGCGTTGGATTGAGATTGCCGGTTTGTATGTTACGTCACGAATGTCAACATTTGCCAGTCTGTAGGCTTTGATAACTAGGTCGGATCAATCTCACAACAATTACTATGCGGCATTCTGGCGTATTTGCGGTTGACACTTTGATAGATATCCCCCTTTATATTTTCTGTGTGTACCCTTATCTTCGGCTTATGCACTCTAAATTATATAACACATGCGGAAAAGCTCATTTAGTGTCAGATCGTGTAAAATACTGCTATATGCACATATGTGTGAAGGCTTATCTTACCATTTATACCATTGCCATCCTCTGATGATAAAATACACATATTTACAATATTATTAAGTCATAACTGATCCACAACATTTTAAATGAATTTTTTTTTTCGAGGGAGGGTAAAAATAAATAAATAATACAAACTTAATAATATAATAGCAACATATGCAGCAAGAGAATGTTTCTAGTTGTTCACATGAGCTGTGTATTGTTTTAAAGGGACAATAAACACTAGGGGCTAGATTACAAGTGGAGCGCAAAATATCACTTTAGTGAAAGCGATATTTACTCTCTGCTGAGTAATACAAGTGCACCAGGTGCATATTTATTTATTTTTGCTGCCCTAAGTGGTGTGGGAAAGAAACAGTGAAAGAAGGGAGCAAGGGAGTGAGTTGAGAGAAAGAAGGGAGGGAGGGAAAGAAGGGAGGGAATTGAGGGAGTAAGTTGAGGGAGGAAGAGAGGGAGAAAGGGAAAGAAGGGAGAGAGGGAGGAAGGGAAAGAAGGGAGCAAGGGAGTGAGTTGAGAGAAAGAAGGGAGAAAGGGAAAGAAGGGAGAGAAGGAGGAAGGGAAAGAAGAATACACTTTGAAACAATCACTGCCCTTTACATGCAACAACATACAGTAATTACCATAATTAAAGTAATGAAACCTTTTAAATGTCTGTTTATTATTTACTCCATGGGTTCATGAATGCAGAGAAAGCTAGCTATTAGTAGCTAACATACATTAGCACTGAGAGTTTATGATTAGACATCACATGAATGCAGAAAAAGCTAGCTATTAGTAGCTAACATACATTAGCGCTGAGAGTTTATGATTAGACATCACATGAATGCAGAGAAAGCTATCTATTAGTAGCTAACATACATTAGCACTGAGAGTTTATGATTAGACATCACATGAATGCAGAGAAAGCTAGCTATTAGTAGCTAACATACATTAGCGCTGAGAGTTTATGATTAGACATCACATGAATGCAGAGAAAGCTAGCTATTAGTAGCTAACATACATTAACACTGAGAGTTTATGATTAGACATCACATGAATGCAGAGAAAGCTATCTATTAGTAGCTAACATACATTAGCACTGAGAGTTTATGATTAGACATCACATGAATGCAGAGAAAGCTAGCTATTAGTAGCTAACATACATTAGCGCTGAGAGTTTATGATTAGACATCACATGAATGCAGAGAAAGCTAGCTATTAGTAGCTAACATACATTAACACTGAGAGTTTATGATTAGACATCACATGAATGCAGAGAAAGCTAGATATTAGTAGCTAACATACATTAGCACTGAGAGTTTATGATTAGACATCACATGAATGCAGAGAAAGCTATCTATTAGTAGCTAACATAGATTAGCACTGAGAGTTTATGATTAGACATCACATGAATGCAGAGAAAGCTAGCTATTAATAGCTAACATACATTAGCGCTGAGAGTTTATGATTAGACATCACATGAATGCAGAGAAAGCTATCTATTAGTAGCTAACATACATTAGCACTGATAGTTTATGATTAGACATCACATGAATGCAGAGAAAGCTAGCTATTAGTAGCTAACATACATTAGCGCTGAGAGTTTATGATTAGACATCACATGAATGCAGAGAAAGCTAGCTATTAGTAGCTAACATACATTAACACTGAGAGTTTATGATTAGACATCACATGAATGCAGAGAAAGCTATCTATTAGTAGCTAACATACATTAGCACTGAGAGTTTATGATTAGACATCACATGAATGCAGAGAAAGCTATCTATTAGTAGCTAACATACATTAGCACTGAGAGTTTACGATTAGACATCACAAGCTGATCTAAGCAGTGCACAGACGCATCCGGTCTGTTAGTTACTAAGACCTGCAATAAGCACTGCACTCGCAGACCCACCACAGCTGATAAGGGGGGGCAGCATATCGGCACAAGGTCTTCTCCTCCAGCCTCACCTTGGAAATATATCCCCGGTCAAGTTTCTCACCAAGAACGCTTCTACTGCAAAAATGCCGTTGGCTCTAAATGAAGCAACGGTTTCACTGCCTGCAAAGAGCAACCTTAATCAGCGCACGTGCCTTGTCTTCTCTGTAAAAGCCTGCACTTAATTGCTCACTGCACTGTGTGCTGGCTTTTAGAGAGAGGATAGGACAGATGTGCTGCCCCTCCCAAATCTGCTGCCCTAGGCACCGTCCTTGTTGGCCTAGGCCATAATACGCCCCTGAAGTGCACTCAAATGAGAGTGCACGCTTCCATATGCTCCAAAGAACACAGCATGAGAACTAGCGCAGCGAAGGGGGTCGGTGGCAGCAAATTTAAAATATATATGTATATGATTATATACATATATATGTATGTGTTAATATATTAAAACATATATATGTATATGTGCACTCTCATTTGCGTGCACTTCAGGGGCATATTATGGCCTAGGCCAACAAGGACGGTATATATATTTTTTATATATATCTTTTAGCCGGTAGCCTAGCACTCCATCCACCGTAGTGTCATAATATCCTCAAATTATAGGCATGTCCAGAAAATGGAGGGCACTCACAGGTTTTAAAGTAATAAAGAGTAATCAATTTTTATTTTCCAATTCTATAAGTCATCGTGATGTCAACGTTTCGACCCACATCTGGGCCTTCATCATGACAATGAATAATCTTTCAAACTTTGTCTTTTAGAGATAATTCCTCTCAGTCTCTCAGGAGAGTGTTTGCAGTTTCCCTTTACTGATTTGCCAGCAGTAAAGGGAAACTGCAAACACTCTCCTGAGAGACTGAGAGGAATTATCTCTAAAGGACAAAGTTTGAAAGATTATTCATTGACCTGATGAAGGCCCAGATGTGGGTCGAAACGTTGACATCATGATGACTTATAGAATTGGAAAATAAAAATTGATTACTCTTTATTACTTTAAAACCTGTGAGTGCCCTCCATTTTCTGGATATATATATACAGTGGATATAAAAAGTCTACACACCTCTGTTAAAATGTCATGTTTTTGTGATGTAAAAAAAATAAATCATTTCAGAACTTTTTCCACCTTTAATGTGACCTATAAACTGTACAACGCAATTGAAAAACAAACGAAAATCTTTTAGGTAAAGGGAAATAAAAATAAAAAAATAAAATAATATGGTTGCATAAGTGTGAACACCCTTCTTTTATAACTGGGGATGTCGCTGTGTTCAGAATTAAGCAATCACATTCAAAATCATGTTAAATAGGAGTCAGTACACACCTGTCATCATTTAAAGTGCCTCTGATTAACCCCAAATAAAGTTCAGCTGTTCTAGTAGGTCTTTCCTGACATTTTGTTAGTCGCATCCTACAGCAAAAGCCATGTTCCGCAGAGAGCTTCTAAAGCATCAGAGGGATCTCATTGTTAAAAGGTATCAGTCAGGAGAAGGGTACAAAAGAATTTCCAAGGCATTAGATATACCATGGAACACAGTGAAGACAGTCATCATCAAGTGAAGAAAATATGGTGCAACAGTGACATTACCAAGAACTGGATGTCCCTCCAAAATTGATGAAAAGACGAGAAGGAAAACTGGTCTGGGAGGCTGCCAAGAGGCCTACAGCAACATTAAAGGAGTTGCAGGAATATCTGGCAAGTACTGGCTGTGTGGTACATGTGACAACAATCGCCCGTATTCTTCATATGTCTGGGCTATGGGGTAGACAGCAAGACGGAAGCCTTTTCTTACAAAAAAAAACATCCAAGCCTGGCTAAATTTTGCAAAAACACATCTGAAGTCTCCCAAAAGCATGTTGCAAAAGGTGTTCTGGTCTGATGAAACCAAAGTTGAACTTTTTGGCCATAATTCCAAAAGATATGTTTGGGGCAGAAACAACACTGCATATCACCAAAAGAACACCATACCCACAGTGAAGCATGGTGGTGTCAGCATCATGCTTTGGGGCTGTTTTTCTTCAGCTGGAACTGGGGCCTTAGTCAAGGTAGAGGGAATAATGAACAGTTCCAAATACCAGACAATATTGGCACAAAACCTTCAGGTTTCTGCTAGAAAGCTGAACATGAAGAGGAACTTCATCTTTCAGCGTGACAACGACCCAAAGCAAACATCCAAATCAACAAAGGAATGTCTTCACCAGAAGAAGATTAAAGTTTTGGAATGGCCCAGCCAGAGCCCAGACCTGAGTCCAATTCAAAATCTGTGGGGTGATCTGAAGAGGGCTGTGCACAGGAGATGCCCTCGCATTCCGACAGATTTAGAGTGTTTTTGCAAAGAAGAGTGGGCAAATCTTGCCAAGTCAAGATGTGCCATGCTGAAACGCATAAACAAAAAAGACTGAGTGCTGTAATAAAATCAAAGGGTGCTTCAATAAAGTATTAGTTTAAGGGTGCTCACACTTATGCAACCATATTATTTTAGTTTATTATTTTTATTTCCCTTTACCTAAAAGATTTCAGTTTGTTTTTCAATTGAGTTGTACAGTTTATAGGTCACATTAAAGGTGGAAAAAGTTCTGAAATTATTTATCTTTGTCTCATTTTTTTACATCACAAAAACATGACATTTTAACAGGGGTGTGTAGACTTTTTATATCCACTGTATATATATATATATATATATATATATATATATATAAGCATATACATATATATTTACTGGGAACACACAGTTCCCATAGACTGCTATATAAAGGCACTTTTCAGTGCTGTTTTTTTTTTTTCTAACACCACACCCCTGCCAAATTTAAAACCTCATAGCTGCATGTTGCAGTTATTTTATTAAAATATAAACATGCTACTATCTTTATTTTTTAATAAAGTATGTTACACTAGATTTTGGCTGTATTTGGTGGACCTTTATAAAATTAACCAGATATCTGATCTCTGGTTAAATTTATAAGTGCTAATTGCTACCACGAGCCAGTCACTTGTAAAGGCTGGTTATTTATCGCGCGTCCGCAAATGGCCACATTTTCACTTGTAATCTAGCACTTTATAGGTATAATATTGAGGTTATACCTGCCTCCCTCTAGTCAGGGGTGCTACCATTTTGAATTCTAGTGTTCACTACATTCCAGTGCTGATGTGGTTTGAACATGGGCAGCAACTCTTTTTTTTTCAGATACCTGCAGTGTAGCCTATGTTCCAATATGGTGACGCTTGTAATTAGAGGGAGGTGCATGAAATGCATTCAGTGTTTATTGTCCCTTTAACACCTTAACAACACCCTGTACATTATCAGTCTTTCTATGGAAATTACATTTTTAGTAGCGACTATTTCCAGTGGCCAGCAGGAGGGAGGGAGGTTAATATAGTGCTTTGCTATTATAACCAAGAAAAACCTTGACAACCAGGGACGCATAGTCTACGTCATGGTAATTAACAGGTTAAAAATGATTGTTCATTGGGATTAAAACAGTGTTTGAAGTGGTTGCTAATGCTTTGATATATTTAGCAAAATTTAAGTGGTGGACATTTTTATCCTCTTGCCACTTATCCCTCTGGACCAATGTAATACTTGATATATTTGTATGGTTACTTACCTACACATTAAAGAACATTGTAGTTTGTTTATGTGCAGCTCAACACTTCAGTGAATCAAGCATTGCAGCTGCTACTAAGTATAGCGAAGATGACATATATTGCTAATTTAGGGTTAGATTATGAGTGGCGTGCTAACTGTTGTGCATGAGTGGAAAAGGGGTTTATTGCAGTTCTTTATATTTAAAAGTAAAGTTACACTCATGATTACACTATCTAATAAAAGTTATTTAAAAAAAAAATTGAAATAAAAAATTATAAGGGCTCAAAATATATGAAGTCTCAGATGATTAAAGGGACAGTCTACACCAGAATTTTTATTGTTTTAAAAGATAGATAATCCCTTTATTACCCATTTCCCAGTTTTGCATAACTAACACATTTATAATAATATACTTTTAACCTCTGTGATTATCATGTATCTAAGCCTCTGCAAACTGCCCCTTTTTTCAGTTCTTTTGACAGACTTGCAGTCTAGCCAATCAGTGCCTGCTCCCAGATAACTTCTCGTGCACGAGCACAGTTATCTATATGAAATACGTGAACTAACACCCTCTAGTGGTGAAAAACTGTTAAAATGCAATCTGAAAGAGGTGGACTTCAAGGTCTAAGAAATTAGCATATGAACCTCCTAGGTTAAGCTTTCAACTAAGAATACCAAGAGAACAAAGCAATGTTGGTGATAAAAGTAAATTGGAAAATTGTTTAAAATTACATGCTCTATCTGAATCATGAAAGTTTATTTTGGCCTAGATTGTCCCTTTAACATAAATATACATACATACACATGTCTAAATATGTATATGTGTGTGTGTATATATATATATATATATATATATATATGCTGTATGTATATCTATATATCTATATATATAAATATATATATATACAGTATATATATGTGTGCGTGTACATATATATTTATGTATTTATATGTGTATATATGTATTTACAGACATATATACACACATATAAACACATAAATACATATGTATACATATATAGACATATATAAGTGAATTGGAGCCCTTTGCAGTCAAGTAGCTGAAAACTTGTAAAATCATATTTATGCAATATTTATATTTAAATAACGTGTTTAACTATGTATTTGCTGTAAATATTTCACATTCCAATGTTCTTCACATAGAGTAATATGTTGCAAGTATTTTTAAATAGATATTCCTATATGAATCTGTATATATCTTTACCTATATATAATCATATATCATATATATAGTATATATATATATATATATATATATCACAAATAGAAAGTAATGAAAAAGAGAAGAAAGTAGAGAAATTATGAAGGATGCCCTAGCCGCACTCACCATAAATAAAAAAATATGCATATATAAAGGTATATCTATAGGAGTGACCAGAATCAGCACAGACGCAAGGCAACATATAAATATAAACCTAATTTATTATACAAAATTCACATCTAGAAAAACACATGTGAAAACGCCTTAGATATAAAATAAATAAATGCAAATGACAATGGTAAGGGGACCTAGATACTGTAGCAGATGGAAATATTTAGATGAAAAACATGATCATTCCTGCATAAGCAAAGTATACAAAATACTATTAAAGCATTCCAATGCATGTGCAAAAAGCAGCATAAGTTAATAATGCAGTGCGGTTTAAAGCATTAGTGTTGCATATTCAGTCAATAAAAAAATCAGCAGCAAAAGAGAGTTACAGCCAACGTGTTATCAAAGCAGCGTGGTTAATGCAAAGCAATTCATAGTGGTTCAGAGCTGTAATGTAGCATATTCCAGCAAAACTGCAGGTAAATGGCATATATGCAGAATCAAGCTCAGATCTATCACAGACGTAACAGTCATACAATTTACCATGTCCCAGGGGTGCGACCTACTGAAGGCTTTACCTTCGCCTAAGGGACCCCTCTCAGGGAACAATAGAATCCCATAGATCTCACCGTCTCCATTCTGAACTTCTGGTGATTGATATCTTGTGATGATGCCTCTTGAGAAAGTCTGTTCGCAAACCGAAGAAACATGTTGAGGAGTTCGGATCACCCAGGTCCCTCACCAGTACCTCTGGTACATACTGACCCCAGCTATATTTTTCTTGGACAGCTGCTCCCCTGGATATTGATTGGCATTTTCACAGCTTGCTAGGACAGTTGTAACAAGAAGCAGACCGAGATTCTATCGGATTCATGTGAGGTTGAGGACACTGTGGTGATATCACTTTTGTGACTATTTGATTTTAATGTCTTGTACGTTTGTATTTTATTGCGCTTTTATTGGCCACCATTAAATACATTTACTCTTAGAGTGGCTTTCGCGCTCTTCTCTTTCTTTTTGTTGCTTGCGTGATCCAGACCTGCTGTGTACGCTGTGTACGCTGATAGCTACTGTGCTTCTGGATGTTGTTGATGCCCCAATCTGGCTGTAAGTACTTGGTTAAAGATAACTTTACTGCAGGAAAGGTCCTCACTGGCCACATGGCATTCAAACAAACTTTTGCATACTCGGGTGGCCACACCAACTCATGGGTAACACTGGGCTTGTTCCATTGGGCCAGATGCAGTAATTAACTCTTCCTGTTCTGCTTTTAATCTTAGCAAAGGTTTTACAAGTGAGTGCTGGACTTCCTCTGTGTGTTGTATTAATATGTTTTGTAATTTTCCCCATGGGGCTTGCACCCAGATTTATCTGGGGTTAGCTGCCTCGGACTCTGGGGAGAGTACAGTTACTTGTGAGTGCTATTGAGCACCCGGGGTTGTGGATGTTGTAGGGTCATAGGATGTGTACCCAGTCCAGTCTGAAAGTGCAGTCTCCTTCCGTGTTTTGTATATGTCTAGGGTGAACCCTTGACTTGTTCCCAGTTTGTTTGATTAAGAGCTTGCTTTGCATGGCTGTATTAGGGACCCAGGTTTTGGGAGAGACCTTGATGTGGTACCTGGGCTTGTCCCATTTGGCCACATGCAGTAACTAACTCTTTCAGTTCTGCTTTAAATCTTAGCTGAGAGCTTGCAATTGAGTGCTGGACTTTCTCTGTGTGTTATATTAATTTGTTTTGTAATTTTCCCCATGGGCCTTGTATCCAGACTGGTCTGGGGTTAACTCCCTGGGACTCTGGGGACAGTACAGCTATCTGTGAGTGCTATTGAGTATCCAGGGCTGTGCATGTTGCAGGGTCATAGGATGTGTACCCAGTCCAGCCTGAGAGTGCAGTCCCATTCCATGTTTTACCCAATGTCTTACTTTACCTGCAACATATATATGTATTTACAGACATAAATACACATATAAACACATAAATACATATGTAGAAAACAGGAAAAAAGAGGGGCGCCTCATGTGCATATCAGTATGTTCACACAAATTCAATCAACCAGTAAGCCAAATGGGTACTCACACTAGTCTATGTGTATTTCCACCTGAACTGGATTACCACATCATTTGGGATATATTGGTCCTGAAGACTTTACACTGGGACTTCCATACCTATTCTTATTTGAACACATGGTTTGTTACCTATTTCATACCAATATTTGTTATATGTTCTAATGCCTTTGTTCTAATCATAGGATTATAATTTTGTACATTATATCACTGAGCGCCCCCTTACTGATCTTCTATCTGTACATCTAAATACATATGTATACACATATAGACATATATATAAGTGCATTGGAGACCTTTACAGTTAAGTAGATGAAAACATGTAAAAACATGTTTATGCTATATTCATATTTAGTAAAGTGTTATACTGTGTATTTATTGTAAATATGTCACATTCCAATGTTATGCACATAGGGGAATATGTTCTATGTATTTAGAAATAAATATCCCTATATATATATATATATATATATATATATATATCTGTAAGACAAAAACAGGTATTGGCGCACCTCCAAACACATAAGACCACATATTATCACATATTTTTAACATATATCTTAATGCTGCATATATCTATAACTATATATAATCATGTATATATATATATATATATATATATATATATATATATATATATATATATATATATATATATAGATGAAAGATAGATAGATAGATAGATAGATATAGATATACTGTATACAGTACTTACCAAAATATCATATATATATATATATATATATATATATATATATATATACAGTATATAGATATATGTATTTCTGAATAAATAGAACATATTCCTCTATGTGAAGAACATTGGAATGTGAAATATTCATATTTTTATGTTGGGTTAGCACACTTGAGAATATGCGAATTGGTTTACGCACAAGTAAAGTGTTTTTTCCCACTTTTTTGCTCCATTGACTTCTATGGGGAAATATGTTATCACGTAAGCGATATTCTGATTTTTACGCAAATTGGATTAGCACACAAGTGAGAACAGTTTACTTTCAACTTGGAATACAAGCGCTACCCAACGTGTGCAAAAACTTACTTCTAGCGGAGTTAGTGCTTGTGCGGGAGCATTAAATACCACTCCACTTGTAATCTGTCCTTAATTTGTATGAGTTTAAATGTCTGCATTTTACTAACAACTTTAAAGCCATAAATCTGTTCCAAGGTCCAATATGGGCATATGGGTGGCAGGACTTTCAGGGTTATAGCGTGCACATAAGCATGACAGGGTTTCAAGGGCTAAAGGTTTTGCCTGAGGTCTGCTGTATGCAGATAGCTGGGAGGTGACCCATAAATGAAAATATATTTATCCAACTTATATTTAATGACAAATCTAGCCATGAGCTATCCGTCTTGTACCTGGGAGTGAAATGTTAGTTCTTTATATGTAATCTTATCTGCCAGCATCATTCTGTCTCTTGTGATGAGTTCTGATATGGCAGCAGTAATGTTGAAAAGACAACATAAATTCTCTTTTATCCATGAGGCAACTATGAGAAAGAAAAATATGAATGCCGTCTGGGCTTTTTCGTTATTTGTAACTACTTTTATCTCACCATAGTGACTCCTCTCTGATCAGTTACCATCCAGCTGCTCCTTTTAGTGTCATCTGTATGATGGAGAAATTTACGTACAATCAGCATCATCTGTTATAACACAAACTTGTCTAGGATAGTGATTTCTGTTCCTGCTGCAGTAAGGAGTATTGTACCTTTAAGGAGGCCTAGAAGATCAGTCCCTAGTGTTTATAAGCTCACTGTTTTCAGCATGTGGTTGCTTGTGTCAACACAGTAGATTTGCATAATCAACAAATGCAAGATAACAAGACAATGCAATAGCACTTAGAGGCCCATTTATCTACCTCTGTATGGAGTTTGAGGGCCTGTGTTTCTGGCAAGCCTGCAGGCTTGCCAGAAACAGCGGTTATGAAGCAGCGCTCACAAAGACCGCTGATCCATAACCCTGTCCGCCTGCTCTGATGAGGCGGACAGGAATCGCCGGAATTCAACCCGATCGTACTTGATCGGGTTGATTGATACCCCCTGCTGGCAGCCGATTAGCTGCGAGTCTGCAGGGGGCGGCGTTGCACCAGCAGCGAACAAGAGCTGCTGGTACAATGCTGAATATGGAGAGCATATTGCTCTCCACATTCAGCGATGTCTGTAGGACCTGATCCGCACTGTCGGATCAGGTCAGACAGACATTTGTTAAATATGCCTCTTAGTCTGAACTTCAAATGAGTAGTAGATTTTTTTTTCTGACAATTTTAAAAGTTATGTCTTTTTCCATTCCCCCTGTACCATGTTACAGCCATCAGCCATTCACAAATGCATACACATACCATGTGACAGCCTTCAGCCATTCACAAATGCATACACACTTATTCTTGCACATGCTCAGTAGGAGTTGGGGACTCAAAAAGTTTAAATTTAATAAGACTGTGCACATTTTGTTAATGGAAGTAAATTGGAAAGTTGTTTACAATTGCATGCTCTATCTGAATAATGACAGTTTAATTTTGATTGAGTGTCCCTTTAAGTTAATTCCTCTTACTCTAGCGATTACTATTTGGACTTACTGGTTTGACTTCTGCTTCCCCTGATTACGCTCCTGTTTATTCCTTTTTTGGGCTGATTTGGTTTATGATTTTTGCTTGCTTGTGGACTCTGCATGTGTCTTATAATTTGTTATTGGAGAGAGCCCAAGGGCAGGAATAAAATACAAAAGAGATACATTATGTCAGCATGGATAAAGCAACAACCGAGGTCAGCCAGGCATAAGGTCAGGGCAGGCTGCAGAGAAGCCAAGGTAAAAACAAAAAGCTCAAACTTCCATTAGATCAGTAACACAGCACTGTCTCTAACAAAAGTCCACAAATTGTTTCTTACTCCTGGATGTTGGTTGGTAATGCTGTGCACTTGACTCTTTAGAAGTGTAAGGCAGGGTCAAGTTCAGCTGGCATTGGTAATTTCATGATAATAACCAAACAACCATATAGCTCAGTGAGGAAGGCTATGGACCTTCAGACACTCATCTCAAAGACCACAGACACAATCCCTGGCTAATGATCCTGTGAACCACTAGATCTCTTCCCTTTCTCAGGATTTCTGAAGGTGTCCTAAAAACACTTTTCTCTGTGTTGGTGGTGTAGAAAATGTAGATAAATTTTGGTTCATGAAGCAAGTGTCGAGATTGGATGCTTAAAATTCCTGTACAGTGAGCTGTGATTATTGTTGAAATTAATTGTTAAGATATCTTTTTGCATAGAGATGTTAATGTGATATTTTCTAGCCAGTTTTTCACATAATACTGTCTTTGTGTAAAATATTCCTTTAATCAAATTGTAGGTACATAAATGGATCATATTCTTTGGTTCAACATTCTTATGATTCATACAAAGAAAAAGGAGTATGAAAAAAACAAGCACAGGTAAATATATATTTATGCATTAAAATTAATCTTACTTTTTATTTAGATAATCAATTAAATAGCTGGGATTACAGAACAAAATCATCATCTTAAAAGTAACCAGAGATGTGGTTCTGACTGGCTTGTTTTTGTAACATTTATTTTCTATCATGCTTTGAAATTTTCACTAGGGACAAATCTATTGGGTGGAAAAATATCAAACCTGAATTGCCTGAAGCCCGGAGAAAAATAAGATAAATGAAGAAATGATGTGTTATTCTAACATATAACATCAGCTCCTTCAATACCAGAGGGCCGTGTAAGACACAAAGCAACTGGATAATCTATCAGCGTATTCCAGTGGCTACAATAACTGCACAACAGTTAATTAAAAAGATCTTGCTTGCTATATGATGTGCATTTATATTCATGTATATTAATTGGCCTTTATAAATGTCATTGCAAGTTTGTGAATGACTCTTTTTTTTTGCTTTAAATATAAGAGAGGGTGGCAGTTCTAAGGAGTGCTGGGTAATTCTTTGCAGACCATTAATTGCTGTTGCAACCCTCCATTATCAAATGTGCCAGCTGCCCTGAATTAGCTATGTAGAGCAATTTGTACATGTTCGTTGCTTGAAGAAGAGCTAGTAAAGAGGTAAAAGAAAACAATAAGGGCCAGATAAGTGGCACGCTAACTTTTTTTTTGCCTAAAGGACCATTAAACCCAAAAAAATATTTCACGATTCAGATAGAGAAAACAATTTTAAACAATATTCCAATTTACTTCTATTATCTAATTTGCTGTAATCTTTAGATATCCTTTGTTAAAAAAATAGCAATGCACATTGGTGAGCCAATCACATGAGGCATCTATGTGCAGCTACCAATCAGAAGCTACTGAGCCTATCTAGATATGCTTTTCAGGAAAAAATATCAAGAGAATGAAGCAAATTAGATAATTGAAGTAAATTAGAAAGTTGTTTAAAATGGTATTCTCTATCTAAATCATGAAAGAAAAAAAAATTGGGTTTAATGTCCCTTTAAGCTCTAACTCTGCTCAAAGTAAACATTTAATGTGGGCAGGTTAAGGCACGTATTACCGGTTAAAAGTAAGAAGTTAGTGTGTGAGTAAAACCTGTTGTGCGATAACTTCAGGACTTCGGATACTGTAACGGCATTAACTTCTTCTCCCCCTTCAACTTCAATGATTCAAAGAACATTTTCTTCTAAGTGAAGAACATTGGAATGTAAAATATTTTTATTCAAAACACAGTAAAACACACTTTAACATATTGAAAATTGAATACAAATGATATTTAATGTTTGAATGCATTTAACTGGAAAGGGCTCAAAAGTGTATATATACAGTATGAGCTAGATTATGTGTGGAGCGGTAGTTTGCCCTCGGGTTTGAATGTTAACACCACTTGAAGTCATTTTTTTGTGCTCTGTGTTTCACACTCATGTTACGAGTTGAAAGTTAAAAGTTTGCTCTCTCGTGTTTGCAAAATCGCGGTAAAATATAGACTTTAATAAGTTGCAAACGCAAAAATAGCACTTCCAAATAGATTTCAATGGGCCGAAAAAGTAAAAAAACAAACAAACAGCCACAAGTCACGCAAACACGATTGCTTATTTAAAAGCGCTACATACTATTATAAAGATAAATATTATTAATATTTATAATCCAGTGTTCTAAACATAGCAGAATGTGTTCAATTTAATATATTTTTGCACAAATATATATTTCTAACTATATATATATATATATATATATATATATATATATATATATATATATATATATATACATGATTATATATAGGTATAGATATAAACATATATATACACTATATATATATATATATATATATATATATGAATATGTGCAGAACATTGGAATGTAAAATATTTACAATAAATATCCAGTATAATACCTTATTAAATATGAATATTGCATAAATATGATTTTAAAAATTGTCATCTACTTGACTGCAAAGGGCTCCAATGCACTTATTTATATATCTATATATGTATATATATTTATGTCTTTACATGTGTATATATGTCTGTAAATACATAAATATATATATACACATATAATTACATAAATACATATGATTATATATATATATATGAGAAAAGCAAAAAACAACAGATATGGACTGCGCTTCTCTAACCCCACACAGAATAGTACACAGTTAAGTTAGCTGAGAGAGAATGTCTTAGTATGTCACCTCAGTCACTAATACACGTTTCAATGTCGTATAGTTAGGGTCTAACAGGCATAAACCTATAGAAATACTAACTTTGAAATAACAGTTGTTGCATAATGTCTAGAGCGTAATAAGGCTTATATCTCAATGGATAAAACAATCAAACAATAAAAGTGCAATAATAGTAATAATAATAATACTTCCCAGCAGGAGATCAATACACTAGGAAGAGCGATGAATTGGAGGATGCTGCTCTGTTTGAAGGGTGCTATGAACTGTGTTCCTGCTCCCAGAGGACAGACTGAAAAAACAAAGAGAACACAGAGCGCAAACCTCTCTGACCGTAAAACTGTTTAATGTGGTACACAGCTAAAAAAACAAACAAGTGAAGGCAAGGACGTACAAAACAAATAAAATAGCAGGCATTAAAAAGTCACCAATCCACGATAGCACAGCTTGGTATAGATGATTGTCCGTCTCTGGCATACGAGATCTTATCACCGGTTACGCTGTTGATGCTGTCTGTTGTGGTGTTGTTTTCCGGCAAACCCTCCAAACCGGAAGTCCGCGTAGTCACCAGAACTAATCACGGCAGGGGTAGCGTCACGAATTCCTGGTAGTTTCAAAGCTGCTACAAAGTAGCTTAAAGTTCATCAGTGCACAGTACCTCTACGCGTTTCGTCGGGTTACGACCCGACTTTTTCAAGAGTATGACTTAACTTTGGTAGTGGCTTCATATTTGAACATGGCAGGGACAGACACACCTCCAAGACCAACGAATCTGATAGGTGCATCCATGCTGTAACCGCCCAGTCCTTAAAAGAATGAATGAAGTCCATTATAAGCCCTTAAAGCAAAAGACTGTGAGTTTCTCTATGAAAAAATAAAAAATAATAAAAGGCCAATCAGAATATAATATATTTGTTACAAACCGCTAAAAATGATGTAATAACTTCTAATATGAACGTTTCATGTAGTGTTTATCTCAATTGAGCATTTAATATGGTCTCATGAAGATTTATAAAAATTCAAAGATATACATAAAAAACCATAAAACAACATAGAAATACATGCACATGTGAGATGTCATAAAACATAAATTAAGCACATAATTAATAAAAACAGACTTCATATCACAAAACATCAGTTCATAACTCAAGAAACAATTCATAAGAATCAATAATTACTCCAATAAAATTCATACTAGTAAAAAGATCTTAGCCCATTAGTGAGTATATTAGCCCTGAAAAACAGAACCTTTCTAAGAGGAGTATTAGAGATTCACTTCAAAGAGTGATTACAGTGACATGATATGTGCTCCCTCCTAACACCCTCAAAAGGTTAAAAATGCATATAACTATAGTCCATTCCTAGACCTATCTTTATCATTACATGAAGGTTTGCAGGTCCAGAGCTATATTTAAACCTTTAGAGTTATCAGTATTGAGGGTTCTGAGTTCGTGAATCCAAAAGGTTTCACGTTGTCTCAGACATCTCAATCTGTTACTAGAGCAATTCGGAGGGATCCAATCCAGTATCATAATTTTGAGGCTCTTATTATTCGCCTCATGGGACTGTTTAAAATGAAAGGGTACACTATGATTTTCAATTTGGTTTTTAATATTACCCAAATGTTCGTTGAACCTACTTCTAATCATTCTTTTGGTTCTACCTATATAGTAACAGTTGCAGCCGCATACAAGGAGATAGACCACAAATTTAGATGTACATGAAAATTTGTGTTTGACCTTATAAGATTTGGTTTGATCAATGTTTTTAAACACCTCCCCTCCAATGATGCGACTGCACATGTTACAATTTTTTGCCCTACAAGGCTAAGTTCCATTTTTTCTGCTAAGCCAATGGTTGTTGGAACCAGTGATGTGCAGTCACTAGAGGCAGGTGAGGCAGTGCTTCACCTCTCATATGGGCAAAAATATATTTTTTTTATTGGCTTTAAAAAAAAAATTATAATTTTTTTTCCCAGCATTTTCTTTTCTCACAGCTATATGTTGTGCAATGAAGAGGCACAAGCAGGTCTGCCCACCATTACACAACATGCTGCGCCATCTACTGGATGCAAGTGGTTAAGATCATTGCTTATTTGAGGCAGTCCTATTTGGGCTGAACCAATCCAGCGAGAGGCATTAGTAAGTGGAACATAGGGTTGGGGCTGGATGTTAAATCATATAAAACAAAACAAAAACGGAAAAAAACAACTTTCATATATTTTGTTGCTGTCCTGTGAAGCTGTCAGCTTTGCTAAAGTGAAAAGGAGAGTTCTGTTCTTCCCCTCTAAGTGCAGTGGAATGTGCCACTGTCACTTCTTGAATCCTTCCAGAGCAGGAGAGAGGCACAGAGAGCAGTGTTTCACCCACATCTTATTAAAGTAAGATTTTACTGAAAGGGATTCTGTTAGTGAAAATGATAATTTAATGAATGTGGTTTAGTGTTTGTTTACTCTTTTACAGCAGGGTCGTTTTTGTATTTTGTTTACTCAAACTTTACACCCACTAACTTAGCAGCTTGCCTCTGTACTTCACACTAAATTATAGACTAATTTTCTGAACTCTCTGTAGTTCTGCTGTTTTATTACTTTAAAATGCAGTGGTCCCCCCCCCCCTTGTGTGTGTGTGTGTGTGTGTGTCTCTCTCTCTGTATCCATCTCTCTCCTTATGTGTTGTTCTCCCCCATGGTCTCTTTCTCTCTCTGTCTCTCTTCCTCCCCCTCTGACTCTCATCCCTTATGTAATGAAAGAATCTATAAGCATAATTTGCAGCATTAAAGTAAAAAGTATGTTTTAAACATATTTTAATGGGCATGGATTTCTAGATCTCATAATCAGAGCAAGCATTGTGTTATCTGGCAAGAGTTTCTGTTACAATCCTTTAAACTAAAATCAGATGTTTACTAAGTTGACCAGTTTTCCAAGACACCATTTAAAGGGACATGAAACCCATATGAAACCCATATGCAAATTTAAATAACTTTCCAATTTACATCTAATATCTAATTTTCTTCATTCTTTTGATGTCCTTTGTTAAAAATCATATCTAAATATGCTCAGTAGCTGCTGATTGGTGGCTGCACATAGATACCTCATGTGATTGGCTCACCCATGTGCATTGCTATTTCTTCAACAAAGGATATCTAAAGAATGAAGGCGTATCCTGCCACTGCCTCACCAGCCTCTGACGTCACTGCACGTCACTGGTTGGAACTTACAGGGTAAGTTTTTGTTGAAGTGAATCTAGATGGAGCTAACATATTTTTCAAATCCCTATTTTTTCTAAAAGTGATAGTAGGCTGATTAGGTAGCAGGTTTCCTATAATGGGATCCGATGTTAGAATTCTCCAGTGTTTTTTCAAGATATTACTTATTTCTTTACTTCCCTGGCTATATGTGGTGATGAATCTAATCTCCTCATTCCCTATATTGGGATTTAAAGCACAACTATTTTCAATTTGATTCCAATTTTTATTTACAGTTACAAGGCACAGCGATGGGGACTACATTTGCCCCATCCTATGGTAATCTTTTTATGATTTTTTTTGAGAATGGTTATGTTTGGAATAATAATCCTTTTAGTTCTAAAATTATCAATTCTTTTCGGTATATTGACAACGTGATTTTTATATGGAAGGGTCAGGAGGAAGAGGCTAGCGAATTTATAGCACATTTCAATAACAACAGCATGAATCTTAGATTTACTAGTAAGATCCATAGGGATGCCATGGAATTTTTAGATTTAGTGCTCTACATAGACCATAATAATCAGGTTGCCGTTAAGAACTTTCGAAAGCCCACAGATAAAAATGGCTTTCTTAACGCCAAAAGTGGACATCTTCCGAGATGGAAGAGAAATATTCCCCTCGGCCAGTATCAGAGGATACTTCGCAACTTTACTCACCTTGACGACTATGTAAGAGAGTGTAAGGTATTAGACCTCAGGTTTTTAGAAAAGGGATATGATAGAAATCTCCTGAACACTGTAAAGGAAAAAATCTCGAATTTGGACAGGGGTAATATGTTAGAGCCCACAAATAAAAACAAAAATCCCAATATAGGGAATGAGGAGATTAGATTCATCACCACATATAGCCAGGGAAGTAAAGAAATAAGTAATATCTTGAAGAAACACTGGAGAATTCTAACATCGGATCCCATTATAGGAAACCTGCTACCTAATCAGCCTACTATCACTTTTAGAATAAATAGGGATTTGAAAAATGTTAGCTCCATCTAGATTCACTTCAACAAAAACTTACCCTGTAAGCTCCAACAACCATTGGCTTAGCAGAAAAAATGGAACTTGGCCTTGTAAGGCAAAAAATTGTAACATGTGAAGTCGCATCATTGGAGGGGAGGTGTTTAAAAACATTGATCAAACCAAATCTTATAAGGTCAAACACCAATTTTCATGTACATCTAAATTTGTGGTCTATCTCCTTGTATGCGGCTGCAACTGTTACTATATAGGTAGAACCAAAAGAATGATTAGAAGTAGGTTCAACAAACATTTGGGTAATATTAAAAACCAAATTGAAAATCATAGTGTACCCTTTCATTTTAAACAGTCCCATGAGGCGAATAATAAGAGCCTCAAAATTATGATACTGGATTGGATCCCTCCGAATTGCTCTAGTAACAGATTGAGATGTCTGAGACAACGTGAAACCTTTTGGATTCACGAACTCAGAACCCTCAATACTGATAACTCTAAAGGTTTAAATATAGATCTGGACCTGCAAGCCTTCATGTAATGATAAAGATAGGTCTAGGAATGGACTATAGTTATATGCATTTTTAACCTTGTGAGGGTGTTAGGAGGGTGCACATATCATGTCACTGTAATCACTCTTTGAAGTGAATCTCTAATACTCCTCTTAGAAAGGTTCTGTTTTTCAGGGCTAATATACTCACTAATGGGCTAAGATCTTTTTACTAGTATGAATTTTATTGGAGTAATTATTTATTCTTATGAATTGTTTCTTGAGTTATGAACTGATGTTTTGTGATATGAAGTCTGTTTTTATAAATTATGTGCTTAATTTATGTTTTATGACATCTCACATGTGCATGTATTTCTATGTTGTTTTATGTATTTTTAGTATATCTTTGAATTTTTATAAATCTTCATGAGACCATATTAAGTGCTCTATTGAGATAAACACTACATGAAAGGTACATATTAGAAGTTATTACATCATTTT
This sequence comes from Bombina bombina, assembly GCF_027579735.1. NCBI lineage: Eukaryota > Metazoa > Chordata > Amphibia > Anura > Bombinatoridae > Bombina > Bombina bombina. The sequence goes on from NC_069506.1 coordinate 310,567,680, forward strand.
TAGCGGTTTGTAACAAATATATTATATTCTGATTGGCCTTTTATTATTTTTTATTTTTCATAGAGAAACTCACAGTCTTTTGCTTTAAGGGCTTATAATGGACTTCATTCATTCTTTTAAGGACTGGGCGGTTACAGCATGGATGCACCTATCAGATTCGTTGGTCTTGGAGGTGTGTCTGTCCCCGCCATGTTCAAATATGGAGCCACTACCAAAGTTAAGACATACTCTTGAAAAAGTCGGGTCGTAACCCGACGAAACGCGTAGAGGTACTGTGCACTGAGGAACTTTAAGCTACTTTGTAGCAGCTTTGAAACTACCATGAATTTCTGACGCTACCCCTGCCGTGATTAGTTCCGGTGACTACATGGACTTCCGGTTTAGAGGGTTTGCCGGAAAACAACACCACAACAGACAGCATCAACAGCATAACCGGTGATAAGATCTCGTATGCCAGAGACGGACAATCATCTATACCAAGCTGTGCTATCGCGGAGTGGTGACTTTTTAATGCCTGCTATTTTATTTGTTTTGTACGTCCTTGCCTTCGCTTGTTTGTTTTTTTAAGCTGTGTACCACATTAAACAGTTTTACGGTCAGAGAGGTTTGCGCTCTGTGTTCTCTTTGTTTTTTCATATATATAAATATATATATATATATATAAACATATGCAGATTTAAAGGGCCATAATACCCACATGTTTAAACACTTGAAAGTGATGCAGCATAGCTGTAAAAAGCTGATTAGAAAATATCACCTGAACATCTCTATGTAAAAAAGAAAGATATTTTACCTCAAAAGTTCCTCAGTAGCCACTTCCCATTGTAAAGGATTTCTATGCAGCATTTTAGTGTGTCTGTCCCGGGACATCTGAAAGGATGAGCTTCGTGCACTCTCATATTATTTCACCAATCAGGTAAAGGAAGCTTACTATGAAATCTCATGAGAGTTAAGTCAAATCTCATGAGATCACAGTAAGAGTTCATGACCTCAGCACTGCTGATGCTGATTGGCTGCTGTTCATTTCTTCATTTTTTTAGTTTTTTTTACCTGCAGCTGGGAGCAGCTGAGTATAACTTTTTACACAGAACTTACTCTGGTGAGCTGAGGAGATTGTGAGGTAAAATATCTTCCTTTTTTACATAGAGATGCTCATGTGATATTTTCCTGTCAGCTTTTTACAGTTATACTGCATTAGTTTCAAGTGATTTAGCATATGAGTATTATGTCCCTTTAAAGATGCATTCATATGTATCTCTATTGAGCCCTTATAACCAGAGGCGTAACTAGAAACCATAGGGCCCAGGTGCAAGAATCCAACAATTATTCTTACTTGTGCAAATGTGTTAGATTACTCTGTGAATCCTGTAGTAAAGTGTTGTATCAAAATAAAAATATAAAGACAAGTGCACTGCATTGTATTGACTAAAACTGTTAAGTATAAGTTAATGTGAGGTCTTGTCTTAAGGTTGGGGCATGGAGTTACTTAATAATATAAACGAATGTGAGCTCATTTTCTGTTTCTATTCTCTGCAATTTTGTAATTACATAAATTGATAATAGTAATTAACGTATTTTTTTTTTTTCTTACTGTTTATTTTCCTTTTAATACAGTAAACAAAATTCCCTTTTACTAAACACAGTGCTGTGTAATAATATTGCAAACACAATGGGTGACATGTGATATAATATCTGCTATTCTTGTGCATATAAATAAATATGATTTAGTGCACAATTCTGTGGCAAGGACAGACCTTTTTTCTATTTGAAAGGACATGTGTAGCTCACAGAGGATGAAGAGGTAAATTCTAACGCAATATATTGTGAATGAGAGTGCTGGGGAGCAGTATTCACTACAGCACAGTGCTCCTGAGCTCCTCCAGCATTGCTGGGCATGTTGGCAGCATGGCAGTGCATGTGTTTTGTTTCCATTCCTATTTTAGAGCTGGAGTTGGGAATGGGGGGGGGCAGCATTGCTGTAATTTCTGCTGATGTCCTGGTGCAGTCACAGTGATGAGTCCTATTCCCTGAGGTCATGAAGACCCCTAATGTCAATCACACCAACTGATTCAGAGATGCCACTGTCTAGACCACTGCTAGCTTACCTGCCTTGCCTTTTCGTCCGGTCCCCCCTTGTTTCTCACAAGACACGACCCGAGTACCAATTTCAGCAGTGTGTGTTCCTCTCTGAGGTTGCCGCCTGACACTCATCACTTCGCTGCAGACTCCTCACAGCCAGTCCCAGACTCCTTTCCTACTACTGACACTAGACTGCACGTGCAGTCACGAGACGAGATTGAGGCTTATGTGCAGTCAGTCAGGAGTAGGCCGACTCTCTAGCCTATCTGCGTGGCAGTGCGCACCAATTGCCAAAATAAGAAGTTCCTGGCGGCAGCAGGCAGGGTCAGACTTTGTTTCCAAGAACTTTAATTGAAGCACAAACTTTTTTTTGTCAATGAAAGTTTGTGCTGGAATTAAACTTATTGGAAACAAACATTTTTTTTTAAATACATTACAAAACACAAACTGAAGTTGGGCCCCCCCTGTGGGAAGAACCTCCTGGGCCCGGTCGCAGTCGCAACCTTCGCATCACCGGTAGTTACGTCCCTGCTTATAACTTTTTAATGTAATTTCTTAAGAGTTTATTTTTATCACAGTGTTATTATGAGTGTAACTGTACTTTTTAATGTATTTTTTAAGTGTTTTTTGAAAGTTTTTATGCAAGTGTAACAGTTTACCAGAGCTCAGAAGTAGAGGTAATTGATCTAACGTAAATCATGCTTGCACTCACGTATTCACATTTACTTTCAACTTGTAATACAAGCGGAATTTAACATGCTTGCAACCAGCTGCTAAAAAACAATATCACTTGCACGCAAATGATAACGCCACTCTTAATCAGGCCATATATGTGTATATATGTTAAAATGTGTTTATATATGTATATATGTACATACATATTTAAACATACTGTATATTTAAACATGTAAACACATAAATGCATGTGTGTATACATTATATATATATATATATATATATACAGTATATTTATATATACATATATATATATATACACACACATGCACATATTTAGACATTACTAGATTACAAGTGGAGCTCAAAATATAACTTGCGTGCAAGCTATATTAGCTCTCCACTTTGTAATACCAGTACACGCTATTGTGTGCTGATATTACAAGTTAAGCACAACGTTAATGCAACCTCGCATTCGAATTGCTATTAAGTATTGCATTCACGAGAGCGTGCTTCCATACGGCTAGATTTAGAGTTCTGCGTCCAAAGGGATGCGTTAGCTACGCGTGCTTTTTTCCCCCCCGCACCTTTTAAATAACGCTGGTATTTAGAGTTCACAGAAGGGCTGCGTTAGGCTCCAAAAAGGGAGCGTAGAGCATATTTAACGCCACTGCAACTCTCGATACCAGCGGTGCTTACGGACGCGGCCAGCTTCAAAAACGTGCTTGTGCACGATTCCCCCATAGAAAACAATGGGGCAGTTTTAGCTGAAAAACAACCTAACACCTGCAAAAAAGCAGCGTTCAGCTCCTAACGCAGCCCCATTGTTTTCTATGGGGAAACACTTCCTACGTCTGCACCTAACACTCTAACATGAACCCCGAGTTTAAACACCCCTAACCTTACACTTATTAACCCCTAATCTGCCGCCCCCGCTATCGCTGACACCTGCATATTATTATTAACCCCTAATCTGCTGCTCCGTTCACCGCCGCCACCTACATTATACTTATGAACCCCTAATCTGCTGCCCCTAACACCGCCGACCCCTATATTATATTTATTAACCCCTAATCTGCCCCCCACAACATTGCCGCCAGCTACCTACAATAATTAACCCCTAATCTGCCGATCGGAGCTCACCGCTACTATAATAAATGTATTAACCCCTAAAGCTAAGTCTAACCCTAACACTAACACCCCCCTAAGTTAAATATAATTTAAATCTAACAAAATAAATTATCTCTTATTAAATAAATTATTCCTATTTAAAGCTAAATACTTACCTGTAAAATAAACCCTAATATAGCTACAATATAAATTATAATTTTATTGTAGCTATTTTAGGATTAATATTTATTTTACAGGCAACTTTGTAATTATATTAACCAGGTACAATAGCTATTAAATAGTTAATAACTATTTAATAGTTACCTAGTTAAAATAATTACAAAATTACCTGTAAAATAAATCCTAACCTAAGTTACAATTAAACCTAACACTACACTATCAATAAATAAATTAAATACAATACCTACAAATAAATACAATTAAACCTAACACTACACTATCAATAAATAAATTAAATAAAATACCTACAAATAAATACAATGAAATAAACTAACTAAAGTACAAAAAATAAAAAAAGCTAAGTTACAAAAAATGAAAAAATATTTACAAACATTAGAAAAATATTACAACAATTTTAAACTAATTACACCTACTCTAAGCCCCCTAATAAAATAACAAAGACCCCCAAAATAAAATAATGCCCTACCCTATTCTAAATTAAAAAAGTTCAAAGCTCTTTTACCTTACCAGCCCTGAAAAGGGCCCTTTGCGGGGCATGCCCCAAAGAATTCAGCTCTTTTGCCTGTAAAAAAAACACATACAATACCCCCCCCCAACATTACAACCCACCACCCACATACCCCTAATCTAACCCAAACCCCCCTTAAATAAACCTAACACTAAGCCCCTGAAGATCTTCCTACCTTATCTTCACCTCGCCGGGTATCACACCGATCCGTCCTGGCTCCGATGTCTTGATCCAAGCCCAAGCGGGGGGCTGAAGATGTCCATGATCCGGCTGAAGTCTTCTATCAACGGCATCTTCAATCTTCTTTCTTCCGGAGCCATCATCTTCCAGCCGACGCGGATCCAACCTCTTCTACCGACACCTACTCGCCGAATGACTGTTCCTTTAAATGACATCATCCAAGATGGTGTCCGTCGAATTCCGATTGGCTGATAGGATTCTATCAGCCAATCGGAATTAATGTAGGAAAATTCTGATTGGCTGATGGAATCAGCCAATCAGAATCAAGTTCAATCCGATTGGCTGATCCGATCATCCAATCAGATTGAGCTCGCATTCTATTGGCTGTTCCGATCAGCCAATAGAATGCGAGCTCAATCTGATTGGCTGATTGGATCAGCCAATCGGATTGAACTTGATTCTGATTGGCTGATTCCATCAGCCAATCAGAATTTTCCTACCTTAATTCCTATTGGCTAATAGAATCCTATCAGCCAATCGGAATTCGAGGGACACCATCTTGGATGACGTCCCTTAAAGGAACCTTCATTCTTCAGTTGGACGTCGGAAGAAGAAGATTGATCCGCGCTGGAGGTCTTCAAGATGGAGCAGTTCCTCATCGGATGAAGATAGAAGATGCCGCTTGGATCAAGATGGTTGCCGGTCCGGATCTCCTCTTCTTCCCGGATAGGATGAAGACTTTGGAGCCTCTTCTGGACCTCTTCAGCCGCCTCTTGATAGAAGATTTCAGCCGGATTATGGATCGCCAGCCCCCGCTTGGGCTTGGATGAAGATTTCGGAGCCTGGAGCGATCGGTGAACCTGGCATGGTGAAGATAAGGTAGGAAGATTTTCATGGTCTTAGTGTTAGGTTTATTTAAGGGGGGTTTGGGTTAGATTAGGGGTATGTGGGTGGTGGGTTGTAATGTTGGGGGGGTATTGTATGGTTTTTTTTTACAGGCAAAAGAGCTTAATTATTTGGGGCATGCCCCGCAAATGGCCTTTTTCAGGGCTGGTAAGGTAAAAGAGCTTTGAACTTTTTTAATTTAGAATAGGGTAGGGCATTTTTTTATTTTGGGGGTCTTTGTTATTTTATTAGGGGGCTTAGAGTAGGTGTAATTAGTTTAAAATTGTTGTAAGATTTTTCTAATATTTGTAAATATTTTTTTATTTTTTGTAACTTAGTTCTTTTTTATTTTTTGTACTTTAGCTAGTTTATTTACTTGTAGTTATTTGTTGGTATTGTATTTAATTAATTTATTGATAGTGTAGTGTTAGGTTTTTAATTGTAGATAATTGTAGGTATTTTATTTAATTAATTTATTGATAGTGTAGTGTTAGGTTTAATTGTAACTTAGGTTAGGATTTATTTTACAGGTAATTTTGTAATTATTTTAACTATTTTAGCTATTGTACCTGGTTAAAATAATTACAAAGTTGCCTGTAAAATAAATATTAATCCTAAAATAGCTACAATATAATTATAATTTATATTGTAGCTATATTAGGGTTTATTTTACAGGTATTTATCTTTAAATAGGAATAATTTATTTAATAAGAGTTAATTTATTTCGTTAGATAAAAATTATATTTAACTTAGGGGGGTGTTAGGGTTAGGGTTAGAATTAGCTTTAGGGGTTAAAATGTTTATTATAGTAGCGGTGAGCTCCGGTTGGCAGATTAGGGGTTAATGCTTGAAGTTAGGTGTCGGCGATGTTAGGGAGGGCAGATTAGGGGTTAATACTATTTATTATAGGGTTATTGAGGCGGGAGTGAGGCGGATTAGGGGTTAATAACTTTATTATAATAGCGGTGTGGTCCGCTCGGCAGATTAGGGGTTAATAAGTGTAGGTAGGTGGCGGCGACGTTGGAGGGGGCAGATTAGGGGTTAATAAATATAATATTGGTGTCGGCGGTATTAGGGGCAGCAGATTAGGGGTACATAGGGATAACTTAGCTGGCGGCGGTGTACGGAGTGGCAGATTAGGGGTTAAAAAATTTAATAGAGTGGCGGCGATGTGGGGGGACCTCGGTTTAGGGGTACATAGGTAGTTTATGGGTGTTAGTGTACTTTAGAGCACAGTAGTTAAGAGCTTTATAAACCGGCGTTAGCCCAGAAAGCTCTTAACTCCTGTTTTTTTTCTGCGGCTGGAGTTTTGTCGTTAGAGTTCTAACGCTCACTTCAGCCACGACTCTAAATTCCGGCGTTAGAAAGATCCCATTGAAAAGATAGGATACGCAAATGGCGTAGGGGGATCTGCGGTATGGAAAAGTTGCGGCTGTAAAGTGAGCGTTAGACCCTTTCCTGACTGACTCCAAATACCAGAGGCCGGTAAAAACCAGCGTTAGGAGCCTCTAACGCTGGTTTTGATGGCTACCGCCCAACTCTAAATCTAGCCGATAGTCTCCAATGGAAGCCTCGTTCTGATAGCTTCGGAGACGGCACAGAACCTAAGCGCAGCAAAGTTGGTAAGTCACTCAGCGATTGCAACATTTTAAATAAATATATGTATATGCTTATATGTGTTAATATGTGTATGTACATTTTATATACATATTTATATGAATTTTATATACTGTACATATTTTCAGTACTGTTTTTTTTCTAACACCCCAAAACCGGACTTTAAAGCCCCAAAACTGCCTAGTGCAGTTGATTTCTACCCATCCCTACCCTTTCACACTATATAATAATACGTGAAGAACACAATACAGCCATGCTTTTCTAATAGATTGTAATAGAAGCTAAAATATATAGTTTTTGTACAGTAAACCTATTAGATTTGTGCGAAGACCATAGAGTACCATATTTATTTATTTTGTTACCTCCCCAAACCAGTCTATGCTCATCCCAAACACATGGAATCCCAAAATGTTCTCTCATGATTCAGATAGAGTAGTACTTCTATTATCAAATGTTCTTAAAGGGATATGAAACCCCAAACATTTTTCTTGTGATTCTTACAGAGAATGCAATTTAAAAAAAGTTTCCTCTTTAATTATATTATCAAATTTGCTTTGTTCCCATGGTATTCTTTGTTAAAGAATTATTTAGATAGGTGTCTGGAGCATTGCAAACCAGGAAATAGTGCTGTCATCTAGTGCTCTTGAATAGCATTCTTGCAAAACTGCTGACATATAGTGCTGTAGAAACATGCACGCTCCAGAGTTTACATCCCTGATTTTTAATAAAAGTTACCAAGAGAATGAAGAAAATGTGATATTAGAAGTAAATTAGAAGGTTATTTAAAATTGCATGCTCTATCTGAATCATGAAAGAAAAATATTACGTTTCATGTCCCTTTAATTTTCATTGTGTTCTTTATTGAAGAAAATACCTTTGTAGACAATGTGCACACATCTAGAGCACTATATGGTAGTAAGTTCTGGAAACAAATACAGAAACTCCTCTAAGTGCTAATATACTTAGTTCAAAAATGGAAACGTATATCCAAACTTACTATTAAGTAAGCAACCGCCAGCTCCAAAGCCAGAACCATCTCTCGCCTGATTCTGAAGATGTCCCGTCAGTATAAGCCACCAAGCTCTGTACTATGCAGTGGGTGCCCAATCAGATCAGCTGTGTTTCTTTCAAACTACGGAAGCCTCATTGGACCAAAGAATCAACGCATTTCGGATGTCTCCTTTTTTAAATTTCTCAGAACCTTGAGAATGGAGAAATCTGAAATGCGTTGTTTCTTTGGACCTATGGAGCTCTTTGTAGCTGGCGGTTGCTTACTTAATAGTAAGTTTGGATTTATTTTTATAATTTTTAACTAAGTATATTGCACTTAGAGGAGTTTTTTTTTTTATTTATTTCCAGAACACGCTCCTAATCAATTCACTAGAGAGAACCTGGGGACTGATTATATACATTGGACCTTGAGAATAGTTTATTTATCACATTTGTCTGTCTATGAATTGTCATATTTCTTTTAATATTTTTTATGTGTGCTTGTATTAAAGGTGTATACACTTAATAATTTTTTTATATATATTTTCCACAGTTTGCACTATACTTTATTTAATAGATCATTCTTGATTTTAAACGCATTAAGTCTCTGCTTAAATATTATTTATTTTATATTTTTAGGGATTTATCTCTCTTAATGTTTGTTTAGTGCTTAATCTCCAGCGCTCTTTTTCAGTTTTTCTATTGTCTCCAATCTTTTGCTTACATGTAAATATGGATCCAATGCCGAATTGCTTCTCTCCTCTGATAGCTCCATCTCCAGATCGCTTCATTTAGGCCAGATAATCTATGTGCGCACCACAAGCATGCACACTAGCTTGCAGCACACCCATGGATAATTTAATAGGCCTCTGCCACCACAAGTAAAGTAAACCAAGCCGCAGTTGGAGGAACTAGGGCGGGTGGTATGGTACGGTGTGGGGAGCACTGGGAGTACAGATGAGGGGCTAAAATTAAAGCGCCAAACTTGGAACAATTAAGTGCTGCCTTAGAGGGAACGATGCTTACCACCCCCTGCGGCCCCCCCAGATCTGACACCCTAGGCATGGACCTTGTTGGCCTAGGCCATTATACACCCCTGTAGGTAAAGGATAGCAGGAGAGGGACAACAGAGGAAAAATGCAGAAAAGTAGGAAGCTCTGCTTCTTCTATAGATACAATAGGTTAGATAACCTGCTTCCCACACAGAAACATCCACATTACCATATTTTATTGCATTTCTGTAATAGTGAGTGAAGAAAACAAATAGTCCCTTTCAGACATTCTCTTTTAAACTCCAAACCCATATTACCACAATAGGCAAATGAAATCTAAAGTATATACAGGGACCGAGAGAGGTTGTTTAAGAACCTGGAACATAATAAAATATATTTCAGCCTTTGCTTTTCCAGACACAACCATTAAACAACCAGTTTTCTAATTTTCTGTGCTTGAAACATCCAACAATTCCTACGTATCTCTTTTTTCTGTGTCTGTCTCTCATTCTGTGTGTACAATATGTGTGATATCTGTCAGCACTGCTACTGAAGCAGAAATTACTTAATAATGAGCAGACTCGGGTCTCTGTGTCACCTCTGATCACTGCTGCTGCGTTGACCCTCATTCCCCTCACTGATTTTCCTTCCTCTGACCCACCCCCCTTCTCCTCCCTGTAAGGCAATGAAGTGACCTCTCTTATTTCATGTCAGATTGTATCGACAGAAACCTGAAGCTCTGAACACTAGTTACTGCCATCACAACCAGACAGGCTAATTCTGCGCTGCAGAGCTAAGATTGGCTTAGCTGTGGGGAAAAAAGATCATATTGCGCAATAAAAATGTAGCGTTTCCTGAGAGTACAGCCATAGATAATAGATTGTTTAATGTAAATTGATTAAAGCTGGAACTGTAGAGAAAATTGTATTGATTATTGTGTTGTCTTTATAGAGACACGTGCAGAGGTTGATGTTGTTACCATTGAAATTTTATTTATTATAAAATATTTCATTATCCATAGGCTTTTTGTGTGATTTAAATCTGAAAATGGTATTTATTTTAGTTCCTCCAGAGACTTTAGATTGCATCCCTCAGGATTTTAACCTCTATACATCGACATTCTGGTGCCATTTGTAGCGCTTCCAGGGCTGTAGGAAATTAGGTATGTCATCATTAAGAGATTAAACACTGTAACTCCTATGTACTAACAATAAGCTAGGTTAATGTACGCTCATGAGATTGCCTGTTTTTTACGACAAAATCATATTTTAAATTTATAGAGGCTAAAGTCGCTTTACCTTTCGTTTATAGTATTTTGTTAGTGGGAGTTCTTTCGTTTAACGTATATAGGGCTTGATTACAATTGCAGCAAAATTGCTATGTGACCAAAACTATTATAGTGCACCCTAAAGTTTAAACTGGATAACGCAAAAAAAACTATAATGGTTCCATGTAGGAAGCCACATAAACTGCTTTGTAGCCCTAGCAGTAGTCATCAGACCACTTCTTCATACACTCTTTGGCAGAGGAAAATCACACCGAGCTTGCTCGCTCGAGGTGATTGACACTTCTTGCGCATCATCAACTTAGCACTATCAAAGATTAATTTTACTGCATACCCAGATGGAAATCTATTATGTGAGGGATTTAGCGCACCTGTGCTATGCAACATGCAGATGTTAGCGTTCTGTAGACTAAAGCTTGACCAATAAAAAATAACTTTGGATTTTTGGACGTAATTTAAGCAGAAAAATAAGAATGTTATTGATTGTGCTTGGGCAATATTAAAGCACAATAGCGCTAATGTTTTTGTGCTTCGATTGTAATTTAGGCCATAGCTGTGTAATATCCCACTACATGATATTTTGCCCAGCAAATAAGAACTACTTGCAATACAGAAAAGCAATAATTACAACCACAATACATACTTGCAAAACAATTGTGAAATATTGACGTCTGTCAGTAGACTTACAAGATAGAATGAGAAACCTCTCTACAACCTCAAGTGAGGACAATGGACTGGCCATGGGCAATTACTGTCTTCAAGAGGCATGGTAAGGGGAAAAGGGTTTTTCACTTAAACCTCATTTACGCATTCAGATTTCATAAAACTATTGCTATTCTGGACCATCTCATCTCACAATTGAGTCTTGTTTTTTCAACACTGGTCACAGCAGAGAGGTATGCTAAACATACTCTAAACTTTTAAAGGGTGATAACAAAAAATATAGCACTTTTTATTTTGTTGATAACCGTTATAAAAAAAATGTAGGTCCCTTTAAATGATAGGCAGAATAGAATAAACAACGTGAAAGTTGTGTATGTTTTTGATTGTATACTGTTTGAGTTTGTGTGTGTGTCTATGGCATGGGTAAACCTTTTTGAGAGTATTTGAGTTTTACATCTAAAAACCCTCTCACATGCCCATGGTGTCTTTCTTATTTAACCCCTTAAGCCACCTGGACGTAGCTACTACATCATAGGGTACTTTGTCCAGCATACCCTGATGACGTAGTAGCTACGTCCAACCTTCTGACTCATGCTGCAGTCCTAGCTGTCAACTTTGACAGCTAAGAACGCAGCGAGAGGCAGAAGTGATGGAGTGCTGATTGTGCATTAGCATATGAAGGTAGATGGCAAGATCGTTACAGACAGTTTTTCTTTAAAATTCGCAGGGTTAAATGCCAATTAAAGAAATGTTAATGTATTTATTTTATTTTTTTCATTTAAATCCATAAATATAACAAAATAAAACCTTAATTGCTGAAATATAATGTGAAATCAATAGACAATTAATTTACTATTTACTAGAATTACACTAAATGAAAACAAGCAATATGTTCTAGACCAAAGATGGCGTCCCTTCAATTCCGACTGGCTATCAGTCAATTGGAATTAAGGTAGAAAAAATCCTATTGGCTGATGCAATCAGCCAATAGGATTGAGCTTGCATTCTATTGGCTGATTGGAACAGCCAATAGAATGCCAGCTCAATCCTATTGGCTGATTGCATCAGCCAATAGGATTTTTTCTACCTTAATTCCGATTGGCTGAATTCTATCAGCCAATCGGAATTGAAGGGACGCCATCTTGGATGACGTCACTTAAAGGTATCTTCATTCAGTCGTAGCCGTCGGAAGAAGAGGATGTTCCGCGTCGGATGTCTTGAAGATGGACCCGCTCCGTGCCGGATGGATGAAGACTTCTGCCCGTCTGGAGGACCACTTCTGCCTGGTTGGATGAAGACGTCTCCCAGTAGGTTGATCTTCAGGGGGTTAGTGTTAGGTTTTTTTAAGGGGGGATTGGGTGGGTTTTAGAGTAGGGTTGGTTGTGTGGGTGGTGGGTTTTAATGTTGGGGGGGGATTTGTAATTTTTTTTACAGGTAAAAGAGCTGATTACTTTGGGGCAATGCTCCGCAAAAGGCCCTTTTAAGGGCTATTTGTAATTTAGTGTAGGGTAGGGCTTTTTTATTTTGGGGGGCTTCTTTATTTTGTTAGGGGGATTAGATTAGGTATAATTAGTTTAAAATTCTTGTACTTTTTAAATTATTTTCTGTAATTTAGTGGGGGGTTTTTTGTACTTTAGATAATTTTATTTAATTTAGGGAATTAATTTAATTATAGTGGTAGTGTTAGATGTAATTGTAATTTAGGTTAGGTTTTATTTTACAGGTACTTTTGTCTTTATTTTAGCTAGGTAGTTATTAAATAGTTAATAACTATTTAATAACTTTTCTACCTAGTTAAAATAAATGCAAACTTGCCTGTAAAATAAAAATAAACCCTAAGCTAGCTACAATGTAACTATTAGTTATATTGTAGCTAGCTTAGGGTTTATTTTATAGGTAAGTATTTAGTTTTAAATTGGAATAATTTAGTTAATGATAGTTATTTTTATTTATATTTAGTTAAATTATATTTAAGTTAGGGGGTGTTAGGGTTAGACTTAGGTTTAGGGGTTAATAACTTTAATATGGTGGCGGCGACATTGGGGAAGGGAGGTTAGGGGTTAAGAAGTGTAGGTAGGTTGTGGCGAAATTGGGGGCAGCAGATTAGGGGTTAATAAATAGTGATGTCGCGAATAAATAGTGATGTCGCCATTGACTTCAATAGGCAGGCGAACTTTAAAACCTACAAGGACTCTTTCTGGCCACAATAGTGATGGAAAAGTTGTTTCAAGGGGACTAACACCTGGACTGTGGCATGCTGGAGGGGGATCCATGTCAAAACTCCCATGGAAAATTACATAGTTGATGCAGAGTCTGCTTTTAACCCATAAAGGGCCCTATATCACCTAACATTCCTAAATTGTTTGCAATAACGTGCTTTAAAACATCAGTTATGATGTCGTATCGATCAGGTAGTGTAAGGGTTACGCCCGCTTCACAGTGACAGACCAAACTCCAAGTGTAACGCACCGCAAACAACCGCAAACAGTCCATTTGCACAACTACGAGATAGATAGATTTGATAGATAGATACATAGATTACATAGCTCAATCGATGCAATATAAATATGATCGATACAAATTACATAGATCAATAGATGCAATATACATTTGATAGATACGAATTACATCGATCAATAGATGCAATATCCATCTGATAGATATGAATGTTATCGATCCAAAGATGCAATATACATTTGATAGATATGAATTACATCAATCAAAAGATTTAATATACATTCTATAGATACGAATTACATCGATCAATAGATGCAATATACATTTGATAGATACGTTTGATAGTTAGATCGATTTGATAGATAAATAGATAGATTTGAAAGATATATAATTTCCCTGACAGAGTATAACAATAAGACATGTGGCTGGGACCCGTGGTGTGTTAAGTAGTAATATTCTTAGCAGTTTACTACAACCTGTTACTCCCCCTATCGGGGAAGTTCTATATGGCCTGCATTTTTGGAACAGGAAGATGAAAGAAGATGATTGGTCTGTCCTCCTACTTCAAATTTTTCAAAAACACAAGTGGCTGTCTCAAAACAGTCCTGACACGAGATAGATAGATAGGATAGATAGATATACATAGATTGATAGTTAGATAGAATCGATAGAAGATAAATAGATAGATTTGTTAGATATATAATTACTCTGACAAAGTATAATAATTAAACATGCGGTCTGGGACCCATGGTAAGTAGGTTGTGTTAAGAAGTACTATTCTTAGCACTTTCAGCTCTGTAACTCCTCCTATCGGGGGAGGTCTATATGGCCTGCATGATTACCATGACAAAGTATGACAACAAGACACGCGGTCTGGGACCCATGGTAACTAGGTTGTGTTAAGTAAAACTTTTTTTTAGCAGTTTAATCCCTCTTACTCCCCCTTTCGGTGGAGGTCTATATGGCCTGCATGATTACCCTGACAAAGTATAACAACAAAACATGCGGTGTGGGACCTATGGTAACTAGGTTGTGTTAAGTAGTACTATTCTTAGATCTTTAATCCCTGTTACTCCCCCTATGAAGGGAGGTCTATATGTCCTGCATGATTACCCTGACAAAGTATAATAACAAAACATGCGGTCTTGGACGCATGGTAACTAGATTGTGTTAAGTAGTAGTATTCTTAGCACTTTCATCCCTGTAACTCCTCCTATCGGGGGAGGTCTATATGGCCTGCATGATTACCCTGACAAAATATAACAACAAGACAGGCTGTCTGGGACCCATGGTAACTAGGTTGTGTTAAGTAAAACTTTTCTTAGCAGTTTAATCCCTCTTACTCCCCCTTACGGTGGAGGTCTATATGGCCTTCAAGATTACCCTGACAAAGTATAACAACAAAACATGCGGTGTGGGACCCATGGTAACTAGGTTGTGTTAAGTAGCACTATTCTTAGAACTGTAATCCCTGTTACTCCCCCTATCAAGGGAGGTCTATATGGCTTACATGATTACCCTGACAAAGTATAATAACAAAACATGCGGTCTTGGACCCATGGTAACTAGGTTGTGTTAAGTAGAACTATTCTTAGCACTTTAATCCCTGTTACTCCCCCTATCGGGGGAGGTCTATATGGCGTGCCTGATTATCCTGGCAAAATATAACAACAAGACATGCGGTCTGGAAACCACTGTTAACTAGGTTGTGTTAAGTTTTACTATTCTTAGCACTTTAATCCCTGTTACTCCCCCTATCGGGGGAGGTCTATATGGCCTGCCTGATTATCCTTACAAAATCTAACAACAAGACATGCGGTCTGGGAACCACTGTTAATGTTAACTATGTTGTGTTAAGTAGTACTATTCTTAGCATTTTGATCCCTGTAACTCCCCCTATCAGGGGAGGTCTATATGGCCTGCATGATTACCCTGACAAAGTGTAACAACAAAAAATGCGGTCTGGGTCCCATGGTGGTACTGGTATAACTAGGTTTTCTTAAGTATTACTATTCTTCGCAGTTTAATCCCTTTGATTGGTCTGTCCTCCTACTTCAAATTTGTCAAAAACACAAGTGGCTGTCTCAAAACAGTCCGGACACGAGATAGATAGATAGGATAGATAGATATACATAGATTGATAGTTAGATAGAATCGATAGAAGATAAATAGATAGACTTGTTAGATATATAATTACCCTGACAAAGTATAATAATTAAACATGCGGTCTGAGACCCATGGTAAGTAGGTTGTGTTAAGAAGTACTATTCTTAGCACTTTCAGCCCTGTAACTCCTCCTATCGGGGGAGGTCTATATGGCCTGCATGATTACCATGACAAAGTATAACAACAAGACACGCGGTCTGGGACCCATAGTAACTAGGTTATGTTAAGTAAAACTTTTTTTAGCAGTTTAATCCCTCTTACTCCCCCTTTCGGTGGAGGTCTATATGGCCTGCATGATTACCCTGAAAAAGTATAACAACAAAACATGCGGTGTGGGACCTATGGTAACTAGGTTGTGTTAAGTAGCACTATTCTTAGAACTTTAATCCCTGTTACTCCCCCTATGAAGGGAGGTCTATATGGCCTGCATGATTACCCTGACAAAGTATAATAACATAACATGCGGTCTTGGACCCATGGTAACTAAATTGTGTTAAGTAGTACTATTCTTAGCACTTTAATCCCTGTAACTCCTCCTATCGGGGGAGGTCTATATGGCCTGCATGATTACCCTGACAAAATATAACAACAAGACAGGCTGTCTGGGACCCATGGTAACTAGGTTGTGTTAAGTAAAACTTTTCTTAGCAGTTTAATCCCTCTTACTCCCCCTTTCGGTGGAGGTCTATATGGCCTTCAAGATTACCCTGACAGAGTATAACAACAAAACATGTGGTGTGGGACACATGGTAACTAGGTTGTGTTAAGTAGTACTATTCTTAGAACTGTAATCCCTGTTACTCCCCCTATCAAGAGAGGTCTATATGGCTTACATGATTACCTGACAAAGTATAATAACAAAACATGCGGTCTTGGACCCATGGTAACTAGGTTGTGTTAAGTAGTACTATTCTTAGCACTTTAATCCCTGTTACTCCCCCTATCGGGGGAGGTCTATATGGCGTGCCTGATTATCCTGGCAAAATATAACAACAAGACATGCGGTCTGGGAACCACTGTTAACTAGGTTGTGTTAAGTTTTACTATTCTTAGCACTTTAATCCCTGTTACTCCCCCTATCGGGGGAGGTCTATATGGCCTGCCTGATTATCCTTACAAAATCTAACAACAAGACATGCAGTCTGGGAACCACTGTTAATGTTAACTAGGTTGTGTTAAATTGTACTATTCTTAGCACTTTATTCCCTGTTACTCCCCCTATCAAGGGAGGTCTATATGGCCTGCATGATTAACCTGACAAAGTATAACAACAAAACATGTGTTCTGGGACCCATGGTAACTATGTTGTGTTAAGTAGTACTATTCTTAGCATTTTCAACCCTGTAACTCCCCCTATCGGGGGAGGTCTATATGGCCTGCATGATTACCCTGACAAAGTGTAACAACAAAAAATGCGGTCTGGGACCCATGGTGGTACTGGTATAACTAGGTTTTCTTAAGTATTACTATTCTTCACAGTTTAATCCCTTTGATTGGTCTGTCCTCCTACTTCAAATTTGTCGAAAACACAAGTGGCTGTCTCAAAACAGTCCGGACAGAAGATAGATCGATAGATAGATAGATAGATAGATAGATAGGATAGATAGATATACATAGATTGATAGTTAGATAGAATCGATAGAAGATAAATAGATTTGTTAGATATATAACTACCCTGACAAAGTATAATAATTAAACATGCGGTCTGGGACCCATGGTAACTAGGTTGTGTAAAGTAGTACTATTCTTAGCACTTTCATCCCTGTAACTCCTCCTATCGGGGGAGGTCTATATGGCCTGCATGATTACCATGACATAGTATAACAACAAGACACGCGGTCTGGGACCCATGGTAACTAGGTTGTGTTAAGTAGTACTTTTATAAGCACTTTAATCCCTGTTACTCCCCCTATCGGGGGAGGTCTATATGGCGTGCCTGATTATCCTGGCAAAATATAACAACAAGACATGCGGTCTGGAAACCACTGTTAACTAGGTTGTGTTAAGTAGTACTATTCTTAGCACTTTAATCCCTGTTACTCCCCCTATCAAGGGAGGTCTATATGGCCTGCATGATTACCCTGACAAAGTATAACAACCAAACATGCGGTCTGGGACCCATGGTGGTTCTGGTATAACTAGGTTTTCTTAAGTATTACTATTCTTCGCAGTTTAATCCCTTTGATTGGTCTGTCCTCCTACTTCAAATTTGTCAAAAACACAAGTGGCTGTCTCAAAACAGTCCGGACAGAAGATAGATAGATAGGATAGATAGATATACATAGATTGATAGTTAGATAGAATCGATAGAAGATAAATAGATAGATTTGTTAGATATATAACTACCCTGACAAAGTATAATAATTAAACATGCGGTCTGGGACCCATGGTAACTAGGTTGTGTAAAGTAGTACTATTCTTAGCACTTTCATCCCTGTAACTCCTCCTATCAGGGGAGGTCTATATGGCCTGCATGATTACCATGACAAAGTATAACAAGACACGCGGTCTGGGACCCATGGTAACTAGGTTGTGTTAAGTAGTACTTTTCTAAGCACTTTAATCCCTGTTACTCCCCCTATCGGGGGAGTTCTATATAGCCTGCCTGATTACCCTGACAAAATATAATAATAAGACATGCGGTCTGCGACCCATGGTAACTAGGTTGTGTTTTAAGTAGTACTATTCTCAGCACTTTAATCCCTGTAACTCCCCCTATCGGGGGAGGTCTATACGGCCTGCATGATTACCCTTACAAAATATAATAATAAGACATATGCTCTTGGACCCATGGTAAGGTTGTGTTAAGTAGTACTGTTCTTAGCATTTTAATACCTGTTACTCACCCTATCGGGGGAGGTCTATATGGCCTGCATGATTACCCTTACAAAATATAATAATAAGACATATGCTCTGGGACCCATGGTAAGGTTGTGTTAAGTAGTACTGTTCTTAGCTTTTTAATACCTGTTACTACCCCTATCGGGGGAGGTCTATATGGCCTGCCTGATTACCCTGACAAAATATAATAATAAGACATGCGGTCTGGGACCCATGGTAACTAGGTTGTGTTTTAAGTAGTACTATTCTTAGCACTTTAATCCCTGTAACTCCCCCTATCGGGGGAGGTCTATACGGCCTGCATGATTACCCTTACAAAATATAATAATAAGACATATGCTCTGGGACCCATGGTAAGGTTGTGTTAAGTAGTACTGTTCTTAGCATTTTAATACCTGTTACTCACCCTATCGGGGGAGGTCTATATGGCCTGCATGATTACCCTTACAAAATATAATAATAAGACATATGCTCTGGGACCCATGGTAAGGTTGTGTTAAGAAGTACTGTTTTTAGCATTTTAATACCTGTTACTCACCCTATCGGGGGAGGTCTATATGGCCTGATTACCCTGACAAAATATAATAATAATACATGCGGTCTGGGACCCATGGTAACTAGGTTGTGTTTTAAGTAGTACTATTCTTAGCACTTTAATCCCTCTAACTCCCCCTATCAGGGGAGGTCTATACGGCCTGCATGATTACCCTTAAAAAATATAATAATAAGACATATGCTCTGGGACCCATGGTAAGGTTTTGTTAAGTAGTACTGTTCTTAGCATTTTAATACCTGTTACTCACCCTATCGGGGGAGGTCTATATGGCCTGCATGATTACCCTTACAAAATATAATAATAAGACATATGCTCTGGGACCCATGGTAAGGTTGTGTTAAGTAGTACTGTTCTTAGCATTTTAATACCTGTTACTCACCCTATCGGGGGAGGTCTATATGGCCTGCCTGATTACCCTGACAAAATATAATAATAAGACATGCGGTCTGGGACCCATGGTAACTAGGTTGTGTTTTAAGTAGTACTATTCTTAGCACTTTAATCCCTGTAACTCCCCCTATCGGGGGAGGTCTATACGGCCTGCATGATTACCCTTACAAAATATAATAATAAGACATATGCTCTGTGACCCATGGTAAGGTTGTGTTAATTAGTACTGTTCTTAGCATTTTAATACCTGTTACTCACCCTATCATGGGAGGTCTATATGGCCTGCATGATTACCCTTACAAAATATAATAACAAGACATGCCTTCTGGGACCCATGGTAACTAGGTTGTGTTAAGTAGTACTGTTCTTATTAGTTTAATACCATTTACAACACCTAATGGTGGGAGGTCTATATGGCCTGCATGATTAGCCGCACCAAACAAAACAACAAGACATGCGGTCTTGGACTAAGACCCATGGCTAACTCGGTTGTGTAAAGTAGTACTATTCTTAGCACTTTCATCCATGTTACTTCCAGGCCTCTCGGGGGAGGTCTACATGGCCATCATGATTAGCCTAACAAAGTACAACAATAAAACCTTTGCTCTTAAAACCATGTTAATTAGGTTTATTTTGGTAGTACTGTTCTTATTAGTTTAATAGCTGTTACAACACCTAATGGTGGGAGGTCTATATGGCCTGCATGATTAGCTGCACCAAACAAAAAAACAAGACATGCGGTCTTGGACTAAGACCCATGGCTAACTCGGTTGTGTAAAGTAGTACTATTCTTAGCACTTTCATCCCTGTTAGTTAAAGGCCTCTAGGGGGAGGTCTACATGGCCATTATGATTAGCCTAACAAAGTACAACAATAAAACCTTTGCTCTTAAAACCATGTTAATTAGGTTTATTTTGGTAGTACTGTTCTTATTAGTTTAATACCTGTTACAACCCCTAATGGTGGGAGGTCTATATGGCCTGCTTGATTAGTCGCACCAAATAAAACAACAAGAGATGCGTTCTTGGATTGGGACCCATGGCTAACTTGGTTGTGTAAAGTAGTACTATTCTTAGCACTTTCATCCCTGTTACTTCCAGACCTCTCGGGGGAGGTCTACATGGCCATCATGATTACCCTCACCAAAATATAACAACGAGACGTGTGGTCAGGGAACCATGGTAAGGTTACTTCCTTTTGCACAATCAAGTATACCAGTTGCAGACAGAGGTTCTGACCCTGCATTATGGCTGCACCTCTCCCTAAAAGAGGCATCCGTTACAGAGTCTGTGGGCATGTATGCAAAGAGCTGGCCTGCCTAAAAGGAGCAGCAAGGCAGTACAGTTTGTTTCCTTCAGCCGTTTTATACGATGGCCCACAACCCTCAACAGCCTGAAACACCACATATGCCATCCTTTTGAACAATAGAGTACAGGTATGGCATTGATTTTAGGAACACGGAGATAATTTTTAGGAACCGTGAAATTGAACAAAGAACCATGCTTGGACACCCAGTACAGTACAGGTCATTCTTTTTTGGCCTTTTTATAAGAGGGTCCAGGACCCTCAACAGAAACAACAGCAGGAAAGAGGACATATGGCATCCTTTAGAACAATAGAGTACAGGTACGGCATTGATTTTAGAAACCCGGAGATAATTTTTAGAAACCGGGAAATTGAACAAAAAAAATTATAGGACACCCAGTACAATTCGTTGTTCTTCAGCCTTTTTATAAGAGGGTCCAGGACCCTCAACAGAAACAACAGCAGGAAAGAGGACATATAGCATCCTTTTGAACAATAGAGTACAGGTACGGCATTGATTTTTGAAACCCAGAGATAATTTTTAGGAACCGGGAAATTGAACAAAAAAATGATTGGACACCCAGAACAATTCGTTCTCCTTCAGCCTTTTTATAAGAGGGTCCAGGACCCTCAACAGAAAAAACAGCAGGAAAGAGGACATATGGCATCCTTTTGAATAATAGAGTACAGGTACGGCATTGATTTTAGAAACCCGGAGATAATTTTTAGGAACCGGGAAATTGAACAAAAAAATGATAGGACACCCAGTACAATTCGTTCTCCTTCAGCCTTTTTATAAGAGGGTCCAGGACCCTCAACAGAAACAACAGCAGGAAAGAGGACATATGGCATCCTTTTGAACAATAGAGTACAGGTACGGCATTGATTTTTGAAACCCGGAGATAATTTTTAGGAACCGGGAAATTGAACAAAAAAAATGATTGTACACCCAGTACAATTCGTTCTCCTTCAGCCTTTTTATAAGAGGGTCCAGGACCCTCAACAGAAAAAACAGCAGGAAAGAGGACATATGGCATCCTTTTGAATAATAGAGTACAGGTACGGCATTGATTTTAGAAACCCGGAGATAATTTTTAGGAATCGGGAAATTGAACAAAAAAAGTGATAGGACACCCAGTACAATTCGTTCTCCTTCAGCCTTTTTATAAGAGGGTCCAGGACCCTCAACAGAAACAACAGCAGGAAAGAGGACATATGGCATCCTTTTGCACAATCGAGTACAGGTATGGCATTGATTTGAGGAACCCGGATATAATTTAGAGGAACCGGGAATATTGAACAAAAAATGTGCTTGGACACCCAGTACAGGTCGTTCTCCTTCAGCCTTTTTATACGATGAGCCACGACCCTCAACAGGCACAACAGCAGGAAACACCACATATGCCATCCTTTTGCACAATCGAGTACAGGTATGGCATCCATTTTAGAAACCCGGAGATAATTTTTAGGAACCGGGAGATGGAAAAAGATGCTTGGACAACCAGTACACTTTGTTCTCCTTCAGCCTTTTTAGACGAGGGTCCCGGACCCTCAACAGAAACAACAGCATGAAACACCACATATGCCACCCTTTTGCACAATCAAGTACAGGTATGGCATTGATTTGAGGAACCCGGAGATAATTTAGAGGAACCGGGAATATTGGACAAAAAACCTGCTTGGACACCCAGTACAGGTCGTTCTCCTTCAGCCTTTTTATACGATGGCCCATGACCCAAAACAGGCACAACAGCATGAAACACCACATAAGCCTTCCTTTTACACAATCGAGTACAGGTATGGCATTGATTTGAGGAACCCGGAGATAATTTAGAGGAACCGGGAATATTGAACAAAAAATGTGCTTGGACACCCAGTACAGGTCGTTCTCCTTCAGCCTTTTTATACGATGAGCCACGACCCTCAACAGGCACAACAGCAGGAAACACCACATATGCCATCCTTTTGCACAATCGAGTACAGGTATGGCATCCATTTTAGAAACCCGGAGATAATTTTTAGGAACCGGGAGATGGAAAAAGATGCTTGGACAACCAGTAAACTTTGTTCTCCTTCAGCCTTTTTAGACGAGGGTCCAGGACCCTCAACAGAAACAACAGCAGGAAAGAGGATATATGGCATCCTTTTGAACAATAGAGTACAGGTACAGCATTGATTTTAGAAACCCAGAGATAATTTTTAGGAACCGGGAAATTGAACAAAAAAAATGATTGGACACCCAGTACACTTCGTTCTCCTTCAGCCTTTTTATAAGATGGTCCAGGACCCTCAACAGAAACAACAGCAGGAAAGAGGATATATGGCATCCTTTTGAACAATAGAGTACAGGTACAGCATTGATTTTAGAAACCCAGAGATAATTTTTAGGAACCGGGAAATTGAACAAAAAAAATGATTGGACACCCAGTACACTTCGTTCTCCTTCAGCCTTTTTATAAGAGGGTCCAGGACCCTCAACAGAAACAACAGCAGGAAACACCACATATGCCATCCTTTTGCACAATAGAGTACAGGTATGGAATCCATTTTAGAAACCCAAAGATAATTTTTAGGAACCGGGAGATGGAAAAAGATGCTTGGACAGCCAGTACACTTTGTTCTCCTTCAGCCTTTTAAGATGAGGGTCCAGGACCCTCAACAGAAACAACAGCAGGAAAGAGGACATATGGCATCCTTTTGAACAATAGAGTACAGGTACGGCATTGATTTTAGAAACCCGGAGATAATTTTTAGGAACCGGGAAATTGAACAAAAAAAAAATGATTGGACACCCAGTACACTTTGTTCTCCTTCAGCCTTTTAAGATGAGGGTCCAGGACCCTCAACAGAAACAACAGCAGGAAAGAGGACATATGGCATCTTTTTGAACAATAGAGTACAGGTACGGCATTGATTTTAGAAACCCGGAGATAATTTTTAGGAACCGGGAAATTGAACAAAAAAATGATTGGACACCCAGTACATGTCGTTCTCCTTCAGCCTTTTTATAAGAGGGTCCAGGATCCTCTACAGAAACAACAGCAGGAAAGAGGACATATGGCATCCTTTTTAACAATAGAGTACAGGTATGGCATTGATTTTAGAAACCCGGTGATAATTTTTAGGAACCGGGAAATTGAACAAAAAAAAATGATTGGACACCCAGTACACTTCATTCTCCTTCAGTCTTTTTATAAGAGGGTCCAGGACCCTAAACAGAAACAACAGCAGGAAAGAGGACATATGGCATCTTTTTGAACAATAGAGTACAGGTACGGCATTGATTTTAGAAACCCAGAGATAATTTTTAAGAACCGGGAAATTGAACAAAAAAATGATTGGACACCCAGTACATGTCGTTCTCCTTCAGCCTTTTTATAAGAGGGTCCAGGACCCTCAACAGAAACAACAGCAGGAAAGAGGACATATGGCATCTTTTTGAACAATAGAGTACAGGTACGGCATTGATTTTAGAAACCCGGAGATAATTTTTAGGAACCGGGAAATTGAACAAAAAACTATGCTTGGACACCCAGTACAGTACAGGTTGTTCTCCTTCAGCCTTTTTATAAGAGGGTCCAGGACCCTCAACAGAAACAACAGCAGGAAATACCACATATGCCATCCTTTTGCACAATAGAGTACAGGTATGGCATCCATTTTAGAAACCCGGAGATAATTTTTAGGAACCGGGAGATGGAAA
The DNA here is from genome assembly GCF_027579735.1 of Bombina bombina. Classification (NCBI taxonomy): domain Eukaryota; kingdom Metazoa; phylum Chordata; class Amphibia; order Anura; family Bombinatoridae; genus Bombina; species Bombina bombina. The sequence goes on from NC_069506.1 coordinate 310,592,283, forward strand.
AAGAAGCTTGGACAACCAGTACACTTTGTTCTCCTTCAGCCTTTTTAGACGAGGGTCCCGGATCCTCAACAGGCACAACAGCATGAAACACCACATATGCCATCCTTTTGCACAATCGAGTACAGGTATGGCATCCATTTTAGAAACCCGGAGATAATTTTTAGGAACCGGGAGATGGAAAAAGATGCTTGGACAACCAGTACACTTTGTTCTCCTTCAGCCTTTTTAGACGAGGGTCCCGGACCCTCAACAGAAACAACAGCATGAAACACCACATATGCCACCCTTTTGCACAATCAAGTACAGGTATGGCATTGATTTGAGGAACCCGGAGATAATTTAGAGGAACCGGGAATATTGGACAAAAAACCTGCTTGGACACCCAGTACAGGTCGTTCTCCTTCAGCCTTTTTATATGATGGCCCATGACCCAAAACAGGCACAACAGCATGAAACACCACATATGCCATCCTTTTACACAATCGAGTACAGGTATGGCATTGATTTGAGGAACCCGGAGATAATTTAGAGGAACCGGGAATATTGAACAAAAAATGTGCTTGGACACCCAGTACAGGTCGTTCTCCTTCAGCCTTTTTATAAGATGGCCCACGACCCTCAACAGGCACAACAGCATGAAACACCACATATGCCATCCTTTTGCACAATCGAGTACAGGTATGGCATTGATTTGAGGAACCCGGAGATAATTTAGAGGAACCGGGAATATTGAACAAAAAACTTGCTTGGACAACCAGTACAGGTCGTTCTCCTTCAGCCTTTTTATATGATGAGCCATGACCCTCAACAGGCACAACAGCAGGAAACACCACATATGCCATCCTTTTGCACAATCGAGTACAGGTATGGCATCCATTTTAGAAACCCGGAGATAATTTTTAGGAACCGGGAGATGAAAAAAGATGCTTGGACAACCAGTACACTTTGTTCTCCTTCAGCCTTTTTAGACGAGGGTCCAGGACCCTCAACAGAAACAACAGCAGGAAAAATGACATATGGCATCCTTTTGAACAATAGAGTACAGGTATAGCATTGATTTTAGAAACCCAGAGATAATTTTTAGGAACCGGGAAATTGAAAAAAAAAAATTATTGGACACCCAGTACACTTCGTTCTCCTTCAGCCTTTTTATAAGAGGGTCCAGGACCCTCAACAGAAACAACAGCATGAAACACCACATATGTCATCCTTTTGCACAATAGAGTACAAGTATGGCATCCATATTAGAAACCTGGAGATAATTTTTAGGAACCGGGAGATGGAAAAAGAAGCTTGGACATCCCATACACTTTGTTCTCCTTCCGCCTTTTTAGACGAGGGTCCCGGACCCTCAACAGGCACAACAGCATGAAACACCACATATGCCATCCTTTTGCACAATCGAGTACAGGTATGGCATCCATTTTAGAAACCCAGAGGTAATTTTTAGGAACCGGGAGATGGAAAAAGATGCTTGGACAGCCAGTACACTTTGTTCTCCTTCAGCCTTTTAAGATGAGGGTCCAGGACCTTCAACAGAAACAACAGCAGGAAAGAGGACATATGGCATCCTTTTGAACAATAGAGTACAGGTACGGCATTGATTTTAGAAACCCAGAGATAATTTTTAGGAACCGGGAAATTGAACAAAAAAAAATGATTGGACACCCAGTACACTTCGTTCTCCTTCAGCCTTTTTATAAGAGGGTCCAGGACACTAAACAGAAACAACAGCAGGAAAGAGGATACATGGCATCTTTTTGAACAATAGAGTACAGGTACGGCATTGATTTTAGAAACCCGGAGATAATTTTTAGGAACCGGGAAATTGAACAAAAAAATGATTGGACACCCAGTACATGTCGTTCTCCTTCAGCCTTTTTATAAGAGGGTCCAGGATCCTCTACAGAAACAACAGCAGGAAAGAGGACATATGGCATCCTTTTGAACAATAGAGTACAGGTATGGCATTGATTTTAGAAACCCGGAGATAATTTTTAGGAACCGATAAATTGACCAAAAAAAAATGATTGGACACCCAGTACACTTCATTCTCCTTCAGTCTTTTTATAAGAGGGTCCAGGATCCTAAACAGAAACAACAGCAGGAAAGAGGACATATGGCATCTTTTTGAACAATAGAGTACAGGTACGGCATTGATTTTAGAAACCCGGAGATAATTTTTAGGAAACCGGGAAATTGAACAAAAAAATGATTGGACACCCAGTACATGTCGTTCTCCTTCAGCCTTTTTATAAGAGTGTCCAGGACCCTCAACAGAAACAACAGCAGGAAAGAGGACATATGGCATCTTTTTGAACAATAGAGTACAGGTACGGCATTGATTTTAGAAACCCGGAGATAATTTTTAGGAACCGGGAAATTGAACAAAAAACTATGTTGGACACCCAGTACAGTACAGGTCGTTCTCCTTCAGCCTTTTTATAAGAGGGTCCAGGACCCTCAACAGAAACAACAGCAGGAAACACCACATATGCCATCCTTTTGCACAATAGAGTACAGGTATGGCATCCATTTTAGAAACCCGGAGATAATTTTTAGGAACCTGGAGATGGAAAAAGAAGCTTGGACAACCAGTACACTTTGTTCTCCTTCAGCCTTTTTAGACGAGGGTCCCGGATCCTCAACAGGCACAACAGCATGAAACACCACATATGCCATCCTTTTGCACAATCGAGTACAGGTATGGCATCCATTTTAGAAACCCGGAGATAATTTTTAGGAACCGGGAGATGGAAAAAGATGCTTGGACAACCAGTACACTTTGTTCTCCTTCAGCCTTTTTAGACGAGGGTCCCGGACCCTCAACAGAAACAACAGCATGAAACACCACATATGCCACCCTTTTGCACAATCAAGTACAGGTATGGCATTGATTTGAGGAACCCGGAGATAATTTAGAGGAACCGGGAATATTGGACAAAAAACCTGCTTGGACACCCAGTACAGGTCGTTCTCCTTCAGCCTTTTTATACGATGGCCCATGACCCAAAACAGGCACAACAGCATGAAACACCACATATGCCATCCTTTTACACAATCGAGTACAGGTATGGCATTGATTTGAGGAACCCGGAGATAATTTAGAGGAACCGGGAATATTGAACAAAAAAATGTGCTTGGACACCCAGTACAGGTCGTTCTCCTTCAGCCTTTTTATAAGATGGCCCACGACCCTCAACAGGCACAACAGCATGAAACACCACATATGCCATCCTTTTGCACAATCGAGTACAGGTATGGCATTGATTTGAGGAACCCGGAGATAATTTAGAGGAACCGGGAATATTTAACAAAAAACTTGCTTGGACACCCAGTACAGGTCGTTCTCCTTCAGCCTTTTTATATGATGGGCCACGACCTTCAACAGGCACAACAGCATGAAACACCACATATGCCATCCTTTTGCACAATAGAGTACAGGTATGGCATAGATGGAACCCGGAGATAATTTAGAGGAGCCAAGAGACGGATAAAGATGCTTGGTCGGCCCTCCTCCTTCAAATTTGGGGCACTGCGCGTGCAATCTACTGTGTAACCAGATATGAGTGGTGTGTTAAATGGTACTATTCTTAACAGTTTAATCACTGTTATGTGCGTTTTTTTTTGCTTTGAGCTTTGTAGCCACAGTGCAGCAGCAGAGGCCAGAAAAATTATGCATGTACAAATGCCTGAAAAATTTGGTATTGTTGCAGCCACTGCTGTAGCAGCGGCCAGAAAAATTGATGTTTGTAAAACAGTTAGAAAGTGCCCTAAAACCTTGCGGCTTGAACACTAGTTGTTGGCGGATAAGTCACGCAAGTCATCCTGCATTATATGAAAAAAAAAAGCCAGCGTGTGTACCATTTGTAGCCCAAGGCAGCTCATCTCATCATCAGGCCTTTTTTACTCAAATGTATCGCCCAATGTCAGTCCCTTCGGGATCCATCCCTCATTCATTTTAATAAAGGTGAGATAGTCAAGACTTTTTTGACCTAGACGACTTCTCTTCTCAGTGACAAAACCTCCTGCTGCACTGAAGGTCCTTTCGGACAGAACACTTGAAGCGGGGCAGGCCAGAAGTTCAATTGCAAATTGGGATAGCTCAGGCCACACCCAGTAGTCAAGGGGTCCATCGCTCCTCAGAGTGTCGAGATCCGCAGTTAATGCTAGGTAGTCTGCTACCTGACGGTTGAGTCTTTCTCTGAGGCTGGATCCCGAAAGGCTCTGGCGATGCATAGGAGTTAAAAAGCTCTGCATGTCCTCCATCAACAAGACGTCAGGAAAGCATCCTGTCCTTGCCGCCGTGGTCGTGGGAGGAGGAGGATTACTTTCATCTCTTCCCCTGTTAGATTCCTGTTGTGCTGTGACATCACCCTTATACGCTGTGTAAAGCATAGTTTTTAATTTATTTTTAAAATGCTCCATCCTTTCTGACTTGTTGGAATTTGGTAACATTTCAGGCATTTTATGCTTATACCGGGGGTCTAGTAGCGTGGACACCCAGTACAGGTCGTTCTCCTTCAGCTTTTTTATACGAGGGTCCCTCAACAGGCATAACAGCATGAAAGACCCCATTTGCACAAGGTTGGATGCCGAGCTAATCATGTCCTGTTCCTTGTCCTCACTGATCTCACTAAGGGTATCTTCTTCCCCCCAGCCACATACAACACCACGGGTACCAGAGAGGTGACAACAACAAGCACCCTGGGATGCCTGTTGTGCTTGGTCTTCCTCCTCCTCCTCAAAGCAACATTCCTCCTCTGACTCCTCTTCCTCACAATCCTCTTCCTGCGTTGCCGCAGGTCCAGCAAGCGATGCTGATAAGGCTGTTTGTGGTGGTGATGGACACCACAACTCTTTCTCTTCCTCTTCACGCTCATCTACGGCCTGATCCAGCACTCTTCGCAGGGCACGCTCCAGGAAGAAAACAAATGGTATGATGTTGCTGATGGTGCCTTCGGTGCAACTAACAAGGTTTGTCACCTCCTCAAAAGGACACATGAGCCTACAGGCATTGCGCATGAGCGTCCTGTAATTTGGCAAAAAAATCCCCAGCTCCCCAGAGGCTGTCCTAGCACCCCGGTCATACAAATACTCATTAACAGCTTTTTCTTGTTGGAGCAGGTGGTCGAACATTAGGAGTGTTGAATTCAACCGTGTCGGGCTGTCGCAAATCAAGCGCCTCACTGACAGGTTGTTTCGATGCTGGATATTGGACAAGTGCGCCATGGCAGTGTAGGAACGCCTGAAATGGCCACACACCTTCCTGGCCTGCTTCAGGACATCCTGTAAGCCTGGGTACTTATGCACAAAGCGTTGTACAATCAGATTACACACATGTGCCATGCACGGCACATGTGTCAACTTGCCAATTTCAATGCCGCCACCAAATTACTTCTATTGTCAGAAACAACCTTGCCAATCTCCAGTTGGTGCAGAGTCAGCCACTGATCCACCTGTGCGTTCAGGGCGGTCAGGAGTGCTGGTGCGGTGTGACTCTCGGCTTTCAGGCAAGTCAACCCCAAGATGGCGTGACACTGCCGTATCCGGGATGTGGAATAGTACCTGGGGAGCTGGGGGGTGCCATTGATGTGGAGCAAGACACAGAAGCAGAAGAGGACTCAGCCGAGGAAGAGGTTATGGAAGAGGTTATGGAAGAGGATGGAGTAGGAGGAGTAGAGGAGGTAGCAGCAGGCCTGCCTGCAAGTCGTGGCGGTGTCACCAACTCTTCTGCAGAGCCACGCATTCCATGCTTGTCAGACATCAGCAGGTTTACCCAATGCGCAGTGTAGGTGATATACCTGCCCTGACCATGCTTTGCAGACCAGCTATCCGTGGTCATATGGACCCTTGCCCCAACGCTGTGTGCCAGACATGCCATTACTTCCTTTCGCACAACAGAGTACAGGTTTGGGATTGCCTTTTGTGAAAAGAAATTTCTGCCTGGTACCTTCCACTGCGGTGTCCCAATAGATACACATTTTTTGAAAGCATCAGACTCCACCAGCTTGTATGGTAAAAGCTGGCGGGCTAAGAGTTCAGACAAGCCAGCTGTCAGACGCCGGGCAAGGGGGTGACTTTGAGAAATTGGCTTCTTACACTCAAACATGTCCTAGACAGACACCTGACTGTGGGCAGATGACCAGGAACTGCTACATAAGAGAGACTCAGTGGAGGATGGTTGAGAGGGGGCAAGGAGGACAGCAGTGGTTGACGTGGCTGAATATGCTGGAGCAGGAGGAGGAGGGCGGCTTTGAGTTTGTGTGCTGCTTCTACTCATGAGTTCTTCCCATCTGCGTTTGTGATGTGAGACCATGTGCCTTCGCAAAGCAGTTGTACCTAGGTGGGTGTTGGACTTCCCACGACTCAGTTTCGTTCGGCAGAGGTTGCAAATGGCATCACTGTTGTCAGAGGCAGACACACAAAAAAAATGCCACACTGCAGAGCTCTGCGATGACGGCATTCTGGTGGTGGCAACAGCATGCGTTGATGGTCGTCGGCGTGCTGTCTGGCTGACCCCGGGTGCCGATGCATGCTGTCTGACTGTGCCACTAGCTCCTTGCGATGACCTCCCCCTGCTTCCAACTCGTCTCCTCCTCCTCTCTGTCTCCCCATCTGAACTTTCCCCCTCTTCTTCTTCTCTTCTAGCAGGCACCCACGTGACTTCCACCGACACATCATCATCAACCGCTTCACTTGTATCTGACACATCAAGAAAGGAAGCAGCAGCGGGTACAACATCATCATCATCACACTGTACCTCCATATCTGTAATGCTGCCTGACTGAGGCATATCACTGTTATCTACATCCTCTGTCAATGATGGTTGCGCATCACTCATTTCTTCCAACTGATGTGTCAATAACTCCTGTGACAGATCAAGTGAAGCGGCTGTGGTGCTAGTGTTGGTGTTGGCGACAGGCGGGCGAGTGGCACTGGTTACTTGAGAGGTGCCCAAAGCACAGCTGGACATAGATGGTGCGTCAAGGTTAGGAGGACTAGGAGCGGAAGCTGTAGAAGATTGGGTGTCCTGTGTTAGCCATTCAACTAGGTCCTCCTCAGAACTTTTCGCATCCCCCCTGGCACCCGGCGTCTGAACAATGTGCATATTTTTAGGGTCTAAAGGAATCAGAGCACCACGACCACGACGGAACCTGCGGGGTGGCCTGCCTCTGCCTTTCATTTTTTTTTAAATGTACACTTACAATACTATTAAACAAATTATGAGTTGTGGCACTGGGCAAGTGGGCACAGTATACGCTGTGAGCCTGACAACAAAAAAAAGACTGATGTTTCAAAGTCAAAAATGTTTATTTTTTAAATATTAAAAGTACTGTGACAACAAATATGATTAGTTGGCTAGTGGGCCTGGCACACACGCTGGCAGGCAGGAAACTGAAATTCAATGGCACTAGCAGACTGATGATTCACAGTCTAATAATTTTTTACAACAAATATGATTGGTGGCGCTAGTTGGCTAGTGGGTCTGGCACACATGCTGGCAGGCAGGAAACTGCAATTCAATGGCACTAGCAGACTGATGATTCACAATCTAAGAATTTTTTATTCTAAATATTTACAATACTGTTAGAACAAATATGATTGGTGTAACTAGTTGGCAAGTGGCCTGGCACACACGCTAGCAGGCAGGCAACTGCAATTAAATGGCACTAGCAGACTGATGATTCACAGGCAAAAATTTATTTATTTTAAATATTTACTATACTGTTATAACAAATATGATTGGTGGGTATAGTTGGCAGCAAGTGGGCCTGGCACACACGCTGGCAGGCAGGCAACTGCAATTAGATTACACTAGCAGACTGATCTTTCAGAGTAAAAAAATTATTATTTTTAATATTTAAACTACTGTTATAACAAATACGATTGGTGGCACTAGTTGGCAAGTGGGCCTGGCACACACGCTGGCAGGCAGGCAACTGCAATTAGATTACACTAGCAGACTGATCTTTCAGAGTCAAAAAATTATTATTTTTAATATTTAAACTACTGTTATAACAAATATGATTCGTGGCACTAGTTGGAAAGTGGGCCTGGCACACACGCTGGCAGACAGGCAACTGCACTAACAATAGCAGACTGATGTAACAGTTTGTTTTTAAAAAAGTTACAAAAATGTTACAACAGATAGGAGTAATGGCACTCAGGACAGAACTAGGCACAGTATGTGCTGGCAGCCTGACACACAGGCTGGCACTAGTGGTGGCAGGCTGGCCTGTAAACTAAAATTAAATAACACTAGAAGACTGATGTAAAAGTTTTTTTTTACAAAATTTAATATAATGTTACACCAGATAGGAGTCGTGGACTGGCACTGAGGATGGAAGTAGGCACAGTATATGCTGGCAGCCTGACACACAGGCTGGCACTAATGGCAGCCTGGCTGGCCTGGCAACTAAAATTAAATAACACTAGAAGAGGACTGATGTAAAAAAAAAATATTTTTAAATTTACACTAATGTTGTTACACCAGATATAAGTGGTGGAAAAAAGAGCTATTAATCTGTGTCACACTATATGATGTGGGCCAGAAACACAGAGGCCTGATGGAAAAAGAAATTAGATTACACTAGCAAAATGATTTAATTTTTTTTTTTTTTTAACTTATAATGTAAAGCAGATATGAGTCGTGGCTGCTAGGGCAGCAATTAACCACAGTATGCTGAATAAGCCAGAAACACACAGGCCTGATAGAAAATGAAATTAGATTACTTTTTTTTGAAAAATTGAAAATAATTTTAAGCAGATATAAGTTGTGGCTGCTAGGTAGGGCAGCAATTAACCACAGTATGCTTGTTGTGTAAGTCAGAAACACACAGGCCTGATAGAAAATGAAAGTAGATTAAACTAGCAAAATGATTTAAAAGTTTTTATTTTAAATTTAAAATAATGTTAAGCAGATATGAGTGCTTGCTGGCTGCTAGGTAGGGCAGCAATTAACCACAGTATGCTCTGTAAGTCAGAAACACACAGGCCTGATAGAAAATAAAATTAGATTACACTAGCAAAATGATTTAAAGGTTTTTTTTTTATTTAAAAAAAGGTTAAGCACATATGAGTCGTGGCTGCTAGCCTAGGTAGGGCAGCAATTAACCACAGTATGCTCTGTAAGTCAGAAACACACAGGCCTGATAGAAAATGAAATTAGATTACACTAGCAAAATGATTTAAAAGTTTTTTTAATTTTTTTTAAAAATAATGTTATAAGCAGATATGAGTGGTGGCTGGCACCGAGCAATGAACCACAGTATACGCTGTGTGAGCCTTAAAGACACAGGCCTGATAGAAAATGAAAATAAATTACACTAGCAAAATAATTTCAATTTTTTGTTGGTTAAATTTAAACTAATGTTAAGCAGATATCATTATGTCAGCAGCAGCAACACTAAAAGCTCCTCTCACAAAGAAAGCATGATCGTAATGAGTCTAAAATGGCTGCCAAGGAGCTAGGAGGGTCTGTGAGGGAGTGTCAGCTGCTGATTGGCTCTAATGTGTCAGAAGGCTGTGACATACAGGGTCAAAGTTTCCTCAATGATGACACATAGGGGGCGGATCGAACAAGCGGCGAACGCGAACAAGCTATGTTCGCAGGGAACCGTTCGCGAGCGAACAGTTTGGGACATCACTATTAATAAATATAATGTAGGTGTCGGCGATGTTGGGGGCAGCAGATTAGGGGTTTATAAGTATAATGTAGGTGGTGGCGGTGTCCGGAGCGGCAGATTAAGGGTTAATAATATAATGTAGGTGTCGGCGATGTCGTGGACGGCAGATTAGGGGTTAATAAGTGTAAGCTTAGGGGTGGTTAGATTCGGGGTTCATGTTAGGGTGTTAGGTGTAGACATAAATGTATTTTCCCCATAGGAATCAATGGGGCTGCGTTAGGAGCTAAACACTGCTTTTTTGCAGGTGTTAGGTTTTTTTTCAGCCGGCTCTCCCCCATTGATACCTATGGGGAAATCGTGCATGAGCACGTTCAGCCAGCTCACCGCTAACGTAAGCAGCGCTGGTATTGAAGTGAGATGTGGAGCTAAATTTTTCTCTATGGTCACTTTTTTGCGGTTAACGTCGGGTTTGGAAAAACCTGTAATACCAGCGCTGACTGTAAGTGAGCGGTGAGCATAAACTGCTCTTTAGCACCACACAGCTTCTAACGCCAAACTCGTAATCTAGCCAAAAATATTTTTAATTTGTTTCCAATCTTAATATAGTCACACTTTACTTGTTTTAGATCTTGAAAAGCGAATATGGCTTCAGAATTTTTTATTAGCTCTAGTTTTTTAGATAACCTACTTGCGCTTCAGTTATATATAGTGAGGCCCTTCATGAGGAGAATCCTTGGCCAGAAGAGGATTTTCCCACCCTTCTTGTGAATTCTGGAGGAAGATGGGGATCCAGTTTATAGTATGCAGGATTTGACTCTAGTTTACAGTATGCAGGATTTGACTCTAGTTTATAGTATGCAGGATTTGACTCCAGTTTATAGTATGCAGGATTTGACTCTAGTTTATAATATGCAGGATTTGACTCTAGTTTATAGTATGCAGGATTTGACTCTAGTTTATAGTATGCAGGATTTGACTCTAGTTTATAGTATGCAGGATATGACTCTAGTTTATAGTATGCAGGATTTGACTCCAGTTTATAGTATGCAGGATTTGACTCCAGTTTATAGTATGCAGGATTTGACTCTAGTTTATAGTATGCAGGATTTGACTCTATGCTAACATATTTGAGATTCACAACTAATTTAGAAAACAATCATGTATTATAATAAGTTATTGATGGTATTGTATTTCATTTATGTTATTAGAGTAACTTATTCCAATGTATAACAGATATGGCCAATACATTTCCATCTTTCTCAACATCTGCCTCAGCACCAAGAGACTTTCTTGGGTGTACGATGTAAAAGCATACATAAAGGCAATCATCTGTTCTCCGTCTGCTCCTCCCCCTTGTGTTGCACACATTTATAAGCCATGACACCTATGAAAGTCTTCGATATTGAATAACTATCCCATCATATCAATTATTTTCTATATGTAATGGTGCAAGGAAATGTATTGTTGCTGTACTCTCCTTTTTTTTTTTTTAAGTGTAACACTGTAAAATCCATAAAAATGACCATTATGGACTGTGTTTTTAATTGCTAAAAGATCAACATCCTTGTATGGCTTATAAACTGTGTTATGCCATATTTGGTATTCAATTATGGACTGTGTCTTTATTTTTATTTTTTTAAAAACCAACCTCTGTGTATGGAGCATGGGGGATGGGTGGCTGATCCTGCTAAGAAAATTAACATATGTCCTGTCATTGCTATAGTCCCATGCAACTTAATCCTGATGTTATTAAATATTTATCTTTTGTACAATTTAATATAAAGTGGTTTTGGTAACAAGTTTATGAATTGTGGAGATTTTACAAAATGAATCTATAGTCAAATGAAATATATTTTATAATGGTGGTGTTTGCTCACTGGAAGTGCTGCAGCCCCTCTGAATCTTGCCTACATTCACTATATAATATAAGTACTATATATATATATATTTTATGGTGGTGTGCACATATTTTTTTCTTTCTCTTTCTTTTCATTTTTTTAAAGCAGACTCTTACCCTCTCGGACCAAGTGAAATTCACTTTTACGTTAGAATTCCATGTGTTCCATGTATTATCGATTTGTAATAAAATTACCTTACTCATGGAAGAATAGAATGCCATATAACTAAGTTAAACTTAGTTCTGATTATGATAACATTTCTCCTATGAGGTAATAAATACTTGTATTCAAAGGTATAATTTTTGCATTGTGTTAGAACAAGTAGAAAGTGTGGCAGTAAGCTATTGTAACGGGGCCAATTACTGGTAAGTTAGCCAGGTGCTACTCCTCTAAGATAATTCGCAAGGTATACGGGAAGTCACACCTCATAAGATGTGACAGAAAAAGAGTTTATGAGTGCACAAATAGCTCAGTAAATAATATTAATAAGTGGTATTAAAACTTACAATTTTATGTTTATTAAAATATTGGGTTACCTCGGTTCTAAGAACCTACATAGAAATTAAACCAGTTAGCATACGATAACCTGAATCCAAGCTCCAAAAAATAAAACAGGTAGCTTAGAGCGAAACCCCTAGTATTCCTGGCCGATAACAGGTCACGTCGGTGTCAGTTGGGGGCATGCAGTTAGACAGTTTGCAGAAAAAGGAAAAATAAAAATAAATTACTACGCATTTCGGCCTGTATACAGGCCTTTTTAAAGCTTAAATGGTCAAAAATAATTTGTGCATTAGCATTCACATAAATATAATTTTATCTGACTTACTACATTGTCAGGATAAATTCTTTACAATTATGTTAACATGTTAATAATTAATGTACTACAACCAATTATTCACCATAATGTCTCTTTAATAATATTCATATCTCAGGTATTCTTTAAAAAAACACATCAAGACTGAATTATCAAGCCGTCAACTATGCTGCATTCGACGGCACCAATACGCTCGCCTAACATCGCCTAACAACGAGGCCGCGGACCTGAATACGCTCTCCTTATTTATAAAAAAAGCTGTCAAAAAGCCGCGCACCAAGTACGGGGCGATGAGCAGCGGACTGTTGTTAACTAACAGTCATCGATCTCGCTGCTATTCGGCTTTTTCCCAACTTTATTTATACCCTGTCACTAAACACAGCCACTATACTAAAATATTTAACCCCTATCCCGCCGCTCCCGGACCCCGCCGCAACTAGATAAAGTTATTAACCCCCATCCCGCTGCTCCTGGAACCCACCACAACTCTAATAAAGTTATCAACCCCTATCCCTCCGCTCCCGGAGCCCACGGCAACTCTAATAAAGTAATTAACCCCTATCCCTCCGCTCCTGGACCACTCTGCAACTAAATAAATGTATTAACCCCTAAACCGCCAGCCCCCCACATCACCATAAACTAAATTAAGCTATTAACCCCTAAACCTAACAACCCGCTAACTTTACATTAAATATTAACTCATCCCTATCTTATAATACATTTAAACTTACCTTTAGAATTAATATTAACTATATTAAACTACTAATTTACCTACCCTAACTATTATCCTACAATTACATTAAACTATATTAAACTAATAATTAATCTACCCTAACTATTTTACTAAAATTACATGAAACTAAAAATTAAATTAACTATATTACATTTCTAAAAACCAAACCCTACTCAAGTTATTTAAATCTACTATTAAAAATAACTAAGTTACAAAACAATAACAACTAAGTTACACAAAATAAAAAACATTAAGTTACACAAAACATAAAATAAATTAACAAATATTTAAACTAATTACACCTAATCTAATAGCCCTATCAAAATAAAAAGCCCCCCCCCCCCCCAAAATAGAAAAAACCCTAGCCTACACTAAACTACCAATAGCCCTTAAAAGGGCCTTTTGCGGGGCATTGCCCCAAAGAAATCAGCTCTTTTACCTGTTAAAAAAAAAATACAAATACCACCCACCAACAGTAAAACCCACCACCCACACAACCAACCCCCCCAAAATAAAAACCTATCTAAAAAACCTAAGCTCCCCATTGCCCTGAAAAGGGCATTTGTATGGTCATTTCCCTTAAAAGGGCATTCAGCTCTTTTACTGACCAAAGTCCCTAACCTAAAATTAAAACCCACCCAATAAACCCTTAAAAAAACCTAACACTAACCCCCGAAGATCCACTTACAGTTTTCGAAGACTGGACATCCATCCTCATCCAAGCAGCAGAAGTCCTCCGCAAAGCCAGCAGAAGTCTTCATCCAAGCGGGCAGAAGTCTTCATCCAGACGGCATCTTCTATCTTCATGCATCCGGCCCAGAGCGGCTCCATCTTCAAGACATCCTGCGCGGAGCATCCTCTTCTTACGACGTCTCTTGAAGAATGAAGTTTCCTTTAAATGATGTCATCCAAGATGGCGTCTCTTACATTCAAATTGGCTGATAGAATTCTATCAGCCAATCGGAATTAAAGGGGAAAAAATCCTATTGGCTGTTGCAATCAGCCAATAGGATTGAGCTTTCATCTTATTGGCTGATCCAATCAGCCAATAGGATTGAGCTTGCATTCTATTGGCTGATTGGAATAGCCAATAGAATGCCAACTCAATCCTATTGGCTGATTGGATCAGCCAATAGGATGAAAGTTCAATCCTATTGGCTGATTGCAACAGCCAATAGGATTTTTTCCCCCTTAATTCCGATTGGCTGATCTTGGATGATGTCATTTAAAGGGAAACTTCATTCTTCAAGATCCATCTTAAGAAGAGGATGCTCCGCACTGGATGTCTTGAAGATGGACCCGATCAGCGCCGGATGGATGAAGATAGAAGATGCCATCTGGATGAAGACTTCTGCCGCTTGGATGAGGATGGATGTCCGGTCTTCAAAAACTGTAAGTGGATCTTCGGGGGTTAGTGTTAGGTTTTTTTAAGGGTTTATTGGGTGGGTTTTAATTTTAGGTTAGGGACTTTGGGCAGTAAAAGAGCTAAATGCCCTTTAAGGGCAATGCCCATACAAATGCTCTTTTCATGGCAATGGGGAGCTTAGGTTTTTTAAGTGTATTTTATTTTTTGTAACTTAGTTGTTATTTTTTTGTAACTTAGTAATTTTAAATTGTAGATTTAAATAATTTGAGTAGGGTTAGGTTTTTAAATATGTAATATAGTTAATGTAATTTTAGTATAATAGTTAGGGAAGGTTAATTAATAGTTTAATATAGTTTAATGTAATTTTAGTATAATAGTTAGGGTAGGTTAATTAATAGTTTAATATAGTTTAATGTAATTTTAGTATAATAGTTAGGGTAGGTTAATTAATAGTTTAATATAGTTTATTTTAATTCTACTGGTAAGTTTAAATTTATTATAAGATAGGGATGAGGTAATTTTAATGTAAAGTTAGTGGGTTGTTAGGTTTAGGGGTTAATAGCTTAATTTAGTTTATGGCGATGTGGGGGGCTGGCGGTTTAGGGGTTAATCGGTTTAGTTAGTGGTAGTGATGTGGGAGGCCAGGGATTTAGGGGTTAATAATTTTATTACAGTTGCGGCGGGGTCCGGGAGCGGCGGGATGGGGTTAATATATTATTTAGTTGCGGTGGGGTCCGGGAGCGGCGGGATAGGGGTTAATACTTTTAGTTAGTTGCAGTGTGTTATGTAGGTGGCGGCGATGTCGGGCAGAAGATTAGGGGTGTTTAGACTTGTGGCTTATGTTAGGGTGTTAAGTGTAAACGTAACTTTTATTCTACCATAGAAATCAATTGGATATCTGGCAGTATCGAACATGAGCTTTCGCTGCTTTCAGACTCCCATTGATTCCTATGGCATCCACGGCCTCCAGGGTGGTGGATTGAAAAGCAGGTACACTGGGCTGGAATAGTGGCGAGCAAACCTGTTAGAAATTTGATAACTTGCAAAAGTTGTCAGATAGTGCCGAATTTGTATTCGGAACATCTGTATTGATGTAAGCATCGATTTGTGTCGAATTGAAACCGCCGGATCGTATGTTACATCACAAATTTCAACTTTTGCCGGTCTGTAGGCTTTGATAAATGGGTCGAATCAAGCTTGCCACAATTACGCTGCAGAATTCCAGAGTATTTGGGGTTGACGGGCCGGCTTGATAAATATTTCTCATCATCTGAATATAATCATTTGACATGAATTTGGTGTCATCATCTTCCTTATTTAAATGTGTTCCGAAAAAACTTGTTTTTCATCTAGTTTAAATGTCTTAATTAAACAAGTTGGCAGTATTTTTGTTGTGATATTCTTCATTTACATGTCTTAATAACAAATATTTGACATGATTCCTGTGTTTTTAATTTATACATATGTATTATTTAATTTTATTTACATATCTTACACATACATTTTCAGTAAAATGATAGTCCTAACACTTTTCAGCTTTTAATTAAAGGCCTTCTTTCTTTAACACTTTTCAAACAATTTGTAATTGCCTGGTAAGTTATCAGTTAAAAAAAGGCTTGTATACAAGTAATGATACGTATTTGTTCAATTAAATAGATTGTATAAAACAAAACAGAAAACACCACTATATGGTTGTAAATAAAGGTTGTAATTCTAATTGGATAATTACATCATAACAATGGTTTAATTAAATATCTGTTGAAGAATCTGTTTATTAACATATATGGTTTTAATCAATTGTTAATACAATAATTGAATAATTAACTATATATGGTTAGAAACTTCATACCCACCATATATGGCAGTGAACAATTGTTGAGATGTAATGATTCAATCCCCGGTTATTTATCACCGTATATGGTTTACAACTATTGCTTGCAAACAATGTTTAATTGAACACTCATTAAAGGGACACTGAATTCAATTTTTTTCTTTCATGATTAAGATAGAGCCTGACATTTTAACAACTTTCTTATTTACTCCTATTAGCAAATTTTCTTCATTCTCTTGGTATCTTTATTTGAAATGCTAGAATGTAAGTTTAGATGCTGGCCCATTTTTAGTGAACAACCTGGGTTGTTCTTGCTGATTTGTGGATAAATTCAACTATGTAATTTACTGCTATTATAATTTTTTTTCGTTCTCTTGTTATCATTATTTAAAAAAGCAGGAATGTAAGTAAAGGAGTCGGCCCATTTTTGGGTTGCACTTGCTGATTGATGGTTAAATGTACCCACCAATCAGCAAGCACTATCCAGGATACTGAACCCAAAATGGACTGGCTCCTTAGCTTATATTCCTGATTTTTCAAATAAAGATAGCAAGAGAATGAAAAAAAAATGATAATTAAAGTAAATAAGAAAGTTTCTTATAATTGCATGCTCTATCTGAATCATGAAAAAAAATGGGTTTAGTGTCCCTTTAACCCCTTAATGACAACTGACGTACGAGGTAGGTCCTGCAAAAACTGTCAGTTAGTGACAACGGACGTACCTGGTACGTCAGTTGTCTAAGAGAGTGCTGGAAGCGATCGCAATCGCTTCCAGCAGCTCTCAGGGTATAGCAGTGATGCCTCGATATTGAGGCATCCTGCAATACCCTTTAAAAAGCATCTGATGCAGAGAGAGCCACTCTGTAGCCCTCTCTGCACCGGTAGCGATGGTGCCATTCGTTGGTGGGTGGGAGCTTACAAGGGAGGCGGATAGGCGGCCCACCGCTACCCGGCATCCGGTTCCTGCAAGTGCATTGTGCACACCGGATACTGGGAGCGTGTGGAGGGGGGGCCTGCGGGGGCACGCGTGCGTGTACGCGCGCGCGCAGCAACCACTACCACCAATGATTACTGTTAAGAGGGAGGGGGGCAGAAAACGTTTTTTTTTTTTTTTTTTAATTAATAGGATCTGGTAGGGTTAGGGGGATGGGGGTATTGGGGGGGGCAGCTACACTACAGAAAAAGCTGTAATTTAAAAAAAAACAATAAAACAAAAACCTTTATTTTTTGGGGAAAACTGGGTACTGGCAGACAGCTGCCAGTACCCAAGATGTTGGCAAATAGGTAGGTGGGGAGGGTTAGAGAGCTGTTTGGGGGGATCAGGGAGGTTGGGGGCTAAGGCAGGGGTCCATCACAGCTGAATAATTTAAAAAAAAAATTAAATAAAAAACACCTTTTATTTTAGTACTGGCAGACTTTCTGCCAGTACTTAAGATGGCGGGGACAATTGTGGGGTGGGGGAGGGAAGAGAGCTGTTTGTGAGGGATCAGGGGGTGGGATTTGTCAGGTGGGAGGCTAATCTCTACACTAAAGCTGAAATTAACCCTGCAAGCTCTCTACAAGCTACCTAATTAAACCCTTCACTGCTGGACATAATACAAGTGTGGTGCGCAGCAGCATTTAGCGGCCTCCTAATTGCCAAAAAGCAACGCCAAAGCCATATATGTCTGCTATTTCTGAACAAAGGAGATTCCAGAGAAGCATTTACAATCATTTGTGCCATAATTGTAAAAGCTGTTTGTAAATAATTTCAGTGAGAAACCTAAAATTGTGAAAAATGTAACTTTTTTTTTATTTGCTCGCATTTGGCGGTGAAATGGTGGCATGAAATATACCAAAATGGGCCTAGATCAATACTTTGGGTTGTCTACTACACTACACTAAAGCTAAAATTAACCCTTCAAGGTCCCTACAAGCTCCCTAATTAACCCCTTCACTGCTGGGCATAATACATGTGTGATGCACAGCAGCATTTAGTGGCCTTCTAAATACCAAAAAGCAATGCCAAAGCCATATATGTCTGCTATTTCTGAACAAAGGGGATCCCAGAGAAGAATTTACAACCATTTGTGTCATAATTGCACAAACTGTTTGTAAATAATTTCAGTGAGAAACGTAAAGTTTGTGACAAAATATGTCAAAAAGTGAAAGATTTTTTTTTATTTGCTCGCATTTGGCAGTGAAATGGTGGCATGAAATATACCAAAATGGGCATAAATCAATACTTTGGGTTGTCTTCTAAAAAAAATTATATACTTGTCAAGGGATATTCAGAGATTCCGGACAGATATCAGTGTTCCAATGTAACTAGTGCTAATTTTGAAAAAAAGTGGTTTGGAAATAGCAAAGTGCTACTTGTACTTATTGCCCTATAACTTGCAAAAAAATTAAAGAACATGTAAACATTGGGTATTTCTAAACTCAGGACAAAATTTAGAAACTATTTAGCATGATTGTTTTTTGGTGGTCATAGATGTGTAACTGATTTTGGGGGTCAAAGTTAGAAAAAGTGTGTTTTTTTCCATTTTTCCTCTATATTTTATATATTTTTTATACTAAATTATAAGATGTGATGAAAATAATGGTATCTTTTTTTAATGGTAAGAAAAACGGTATATAATATGTGTGGGTACAGTAAATGAGTAAGAGGAAAATTACAGCTAAACACTAACACTGCAGAAATGTAAAAATAGCTCTTGTCCTTAAGGGTAAGAAAATTGAAAAATGGTCAGGTCATTAAGGGGTTAAGGAACATAATAGTTACAATTATATGTACACATAAGCTTTTCACATCTTTTAATAATTTTCTTTTTTTTAATATCTTTCCCTTATTCAAACATGGCCTAGTTTCAATTGAGAAGGTAAAGTTTGGAACAGATGGCAACATAAAAAGTCTCTGTAGACTTTAGTGAAGATAGATGTTTCCTATCACCAGTTTCCACATTTTACCACATAACAGAGGGTATCCACAGAATATATGTGTATGCCACTGATGCAGCTTTTATTATAGTAATTTCAGACAATACAAACTATCAGCTAGATTATGAGTTTGGCGTTATGAGTGAAAAAGCATAGTTATGCTTCATAACGCTGCTTTTTCCCTAACGCCGCTATTAAAACTTCAAGTCTTGCAGGTATAGGTGTACCGCAGACCTTTTTTGGACATCACGCAACGTCAGTACCGCACTTTTAAAAAAGTCCTTTTTCAACGGGACTTCCATAGCACCAGTATTACGAGTTTGCCTGGGAGGCCAAAAAGTGATCGTTACACTCTATACTGACAAGATTCGTACCACCATCTAAAGTCAGTAGTTATGAGTTTTACGTTACAAAGCTGTAGCATAAAACTCATAACTAAAGTGTTAAAAAGTACACTAACACCCATAATATACCTATTAACCCCTAAACTGAGGTCCTCCCGCATCGCAAACACTAAAATACATTTATTAACCCCTAATCAGCACAACTATAATAAACCTATTAACCCTTAAACCGCCACCCTCCTGCATTGCAAACACTATTTAAAGATTATTAACCTCTAATCTGCCGCCCGCCCACACCGCCGCTATAATAAACCTATTAACCACTAAACCGCAAGCCGCCACAACGAAATATACTAAATTAAACTATAAACCCCTAAACCTCTGGCCTCCCACATCACTACATAAATATATTAACCCCTAAACCTAACCCTAACGTAACCCTAAACCTAAGTCTAACCATAACCCTAACACCCACTAACTTAAATATAATTAAAATAAATCTAATTAGACCTTACAATTATTACCTAAATAATTCATATTTAAAACTAAATACTTACCTATAAAATAAAACCTAAGCTAGCTTCAAAATAACTAATAGTTATAATATTGTAGCTATCTTAGGTTTTATTTTTATTTTACAGGTAAGTTTGTATTTATTTTAACTAGGTAGACTAGTTAGTAAATAGTTATTAACTATTTACTAACTACCTACTTAAAATAAATACAAAGTTATCTGTAAAATAAAACCTAACCTGCCTTACACTAAAACCTAACATTACAATAAAATAAATTAAATTAATAAAATACAATTATCTAAATTACAAAAATAAAATAAACACTAAATTACCCAAAATAAAAAAACGAAATTATAAAAAATAAAAATGAATTACTGATAATCTAATAGCCCTATCAAAATAAAAAAGCCCCCCAAAATAAAAATAAAAACCTTAGCCTAAACTAAGCTGCCAATGGCCCTTAAAAGGGTCTTTTGCAGGGCATTGCCCAAAAGAAATCAGCTCTTTTACCTGTAAAAAAAATATACAAACACCCCCCAACAGTAAAACCCACCACCCACACAACCAAACCCCCCAAATAAAATTCTATCTAAATAAACCTAAGCTAACCATTGCCCTGAAAAGGGCAATTGGATGGGCATTGCCCTTAAAAGGGCATTTAGCTCTTTAACGGTGCCCAAACCCTAAGCTGAAAATAAAACCCGTCCAATAAACCCGTAAAAAAACCTAACACTAACCCCCGACAATCCACTTACAGTTTTCGAAGACCGGACATCCATCCTCATCCAGGCGACAGAAGTCTTCATCCAAGCGGGCAGAAGTTCTCATAGAAGCCGGCAGAAGTCTTCATCCAAGCGGGCAGAAATCTTCATCCAGACGGCATCTTCTATCTTCAGAGCGGGTCCATCCGGCGCGGAGCATCCTCTTCTTCCGATTGTCACTGGAAAATGAAGTTCACTTTAAGTGACATCAACCAAGATGACGTCCCTTACATTCCGATTGACTGATAGAAGTCTATCAGCCAATAGAAATTAAAGGGGAAAAATCCTATTGACTGTTGCAATTAGCCAATAGGATTGAGCTTTCATCCTATTGGCTGATCCAATCACCAATATAGACTTTGGCTGTTGCTACAGGAAATAAAAGGACTGTGGGGGTCTATTCCTTTGTTTCTACCTATTCCTTGAGATATGAAAGAATAAGGGTTGTTTAGTTTACCCCTGTTAGCTATTTGGTTGATTTAGGTTATTATAAATTGATGTCACTTCAGGACAACAGTTACTTTGATACCGGGGATATAGATTGTACTGCAGTACTTGGGTCACATCAGAGCCATAGATGCGCTGTTAGGATTTATAGCTGTTATGTTTTTATAGTTTTTAGGATTTACATTTGTATTTGTGGCTTACATGAAAATGCATGATATACATGTATTTTTATACACTGTGGGATTACCACATTGTTGAATCTCCATGGCAATGCATCACGCTGCTATTCGATTGGGCCGGTGCAGGCTAATGACATCAGTACCCGGCGCTTTGTGTCTCAGCGTGTGGTGTATTGACCCCAGGGGGAGTGACGCACATCCAGCTTACAACTGATTGGTTTTAGGTAAATGTGGTTACGGTATTTAAGTTTGGGATTTTGGGGTTTTCTTCTACATTGAGAAAGGCTCCTGTGAGAGACGAAACGTTTGAGTCAAGGCCCTTGTTTTGCCATTTTTACTATAAAGGCTTTTTTGGAATATTCCTGTGTTTTTGCCTGCTTTTTGGTAACCTTATATCGCTGAAGGTGTGGGGATTACCTAGATGCTGTATACTTTATCTCAAGCAGAGCACCAGGTAGATGGAATGGATGGTGTGTGCCATTTCCACTGCACTTTTGTCTAATTTCCTCTGAAATGTGCACCCCAAAAGCACTGAGTTGTGCTTACATATGACTTATATTTCCCTACGAGGGGGTTGCTACTATTGGAGCACCATTTAGGACTATTTTATTTTTGAACCACAAAGCGCATCAAATCATTACTAAAGTATCAAGGAATATGAAAACATTGAGTAACACTTAAAATGTGGCACAATATGATCCCTTTGGCAACATTGAGGATTTCACATTTACCAAGGAGGATGTGGCACACATCCGGTGTGATGCTGACCTGCAAGAGCTGCAGGAGACCAGGGGTAAGGCCCCAACTAATATTTTTCACAAATTATTGCATCTTGAGAAAAAATAAATATTTTTCTATTTGCATGCAGTTTATCTATCCAAGTATCATAAAATCAAGTTTATACCTAGAGGGTTTAGGGTTAAGAATATACCCACTTTAGGGTGCACAAACATTGAGTTTTGTAGGAGATGGTGTGGGATCTTAAGCAAGTGCTCCCATGGTCTCAGGTTCATTGTAATTGAGGAGGTTTCCAGGCTGCATGTGGCAGTGAAACATGATATTGCTACAGTTAAAGACACATTATTGAATGTACTCACTTCATTCACCGGGACTGACTGGGTCTCCAAACTTAAGACACAAATTGACAAATATAAACAGGATTTGTTGACATTTAAAAATAAGAAGTTTGCGACTGTTGAGAATGACTATAGGGAAAAAAGGTATATAGATGGTTATATGGAAAGTACAATACTCCTACTTTTAGTCTTAGAAAACAGTTCAATAGAACAAGACGAGTAAACTTCACTACAGTTGACAGTAGTGGAGGTGATTCCTCTGATGGAGACATACAGACAGTGGCACACCTACAGCCCCAAACAGGTGTGAACACAAGATCCACACAGAAACCCCCTTTACCCCAAGGTCCAGACACAGACACATCAGGAGGGGGAGGCACACAAAGAAAGAACATCCAGAAAAAGAACAAACTATAGTATATAATCTCAGCTCACATATTCTAACAGAAGATGAGCTGAGTGTACTTCATAAGGAGTTGTCATTTGTCCCAAAACCCAAGTGTGACGTTTTTGATTTGCATGTGGACATAGGTAGGCTCCAAAGACATCTTAAGCAAAATTACTTCTTAAAGTACAAGGGGGGTTATGTGTCTAAACCCTTCAAACCCATGAGTGTCTTTGAGCCTACTAATACCCACACATCAATAAAAACATTTCACTGACTCTGTACCTTGACCCTATCTGATATACATAAGGTTATTCCTCCAAGTAGAGAAAACCTGAGTAAGGTTGAAAGTGATGCTATTAAATCCCTATCTTCTGATAGTCATCAGGCCTGCCGATAAGAGCGGGGCTACAGTGGTACTTGATTACACACAATACAGACAAGAAGCACATAGACAGCTATTGGATGGTATCACTTACTGCAGACTATCTGTTAACCCTACATGTATTTTTAAAAAACAGATTGATGAGTTCCTGAGGCTGGCCTATATGGTAAATGTCATTGATGATGATGTGTTTGGTTACCTGACGGTAGACAATCCACAAGTCTTTGGAGAACCCCCTGGCAGACCTATTGTCTCTGCCAGGGGGTCTCTTCTTCAGCCTTTGGCTGTATATATCGACTTATTTTTGCAGCCGGTTGTCCAAAACACCAGATCACATTTACAGAACTCATTTGAACTCATCAACCTGTTGAAAGGTTTGGAACATGTTCAGGACACTGACATTCTTGTCACGTTGGACGTTGTGAGTCTGTACACAATTATCTGACGGGCATTCATAGCAGACAATGTGTGTAATTATACTCTTTAATCATGATTATAAAAAATAAATAATTTATTCTTAAATATTTTTTTTGTAATCACAGATGTCCCCCTACCCCCCCACCCCTGCCACCATGCCCAAATTCTGATGTTAGTAATAAATTACATCACAACTTAGTCATTAGTACTTACACATTCATATTGCGCAAGGAAGTAGAGGCTGTTAGCTGTTCTGCTCCCCTTCTGTTGAACAATATGAAGGCATTTTTTTGTATGGGCCGCTAGAGACTGCCACCCAGTGGCAAATAAGCTTAATGCTCATCTCTTTGCGGCCCATACCGCTCCCACTGGAGGCTGGTCTCTAGAAGTCTCGGGAGCCCTGCCCACCCCTCAGCCAATCAGACAGTAGGATGTCTGACTGGGACTGACTGCCGGGCGGGAATGTGAGGGGCGGAGTGAGACGCGCTATCACGTGCGTGCCGGTTCAGTTGTGAGAGGCTCAGGTCATGTGAGAGAGCTCAGAGCTGCCGAGTGACTGCAGTGCCGTGCATCCACACTGAAAAGATCCAGGGGAGAGACAAGGTGACACGGTAGTCTAGCAGTATCGAGTACTACAGGCTTCCTGAGGAGAAATGATTGCAGAGTTATTGAGCAGCGCCCTGGGGCTTGTTATGTATGTGAACACTCTGGACGCTGATTTTTGTTATAGGATGAAACTCAGGTAGGGATTGTTCGTTGCCACTTGCAACTTGTTTGCAGGATTTATTTAGCAACAGGCCCACTTTGTGGGGTCCCGTGCTCTTCTGCTGGTAAATTTACTGTCATAGATTAGAGATAGGGATTAGACTTGCACCTCACATTGTTCCCTCTGTGTTGATATGCTAGCGTATTTAGCCGCATCAGAAATAGCCAGATATTGACGCAGAGTGGACAATGTGAGGTGTGAGTTTAATCTCTTAATAGCTGTCTGCAATCTGTAGTGCTTACATACAAAACAGGCATAGCTCTGCTTTCTCTTTCCTGCTACACCTTAGCTTCCGGGAGCCTTCCTGCACACAGCTGACCATTACCATGGTGATGGCTCTAGGCACAGCAACAGATTTAGCCGATATGCAGGGGAGACACTACACAAACTATCACCTCCATCAGGCACAGACAGCACCAGCTGTCAGCATAATTACTGCAGACAGCGTTACCCCACCATCACAAGGAATGCTTCAGATGTTACTGTGAGTGATTCTGTACACGGTGTCAGCAGCAGCTACTATCCATACACCACCATGAGAAACAAGTTCTAGTATATACATACCTTGTTTTTCTTACCCTCATATGCTTCCAGTATATTTAATAAAAAGATATTACATTATTTAAAAAAAAAAACACTGGTACACAGTATGCTATTATTTTATTAGTAACAATAAGCATTTTTCTACTTCTTACCAAATTGTGACATGCAAGTCTTTTATCAGTACCCCATTCACAATGCCTGCTTGATTCCTTCTAGTTAGTTTGCAAACAGCGGTTTCTTGAACGGGTGTATCCCCAGAAGTCGATTATCCAACAATGCAGGACTATGGAACAATGGACCCAGGAGTTCCTAACCACCAGGAAACCACAGAGTACTAATGTCAACCGTCTCAACTTTATCATTACATTCACACCGGGATCTGAAATTTTGGCCACTACCAATAAAAACAATTGGATCGTTCTATCCAAGGACACTAGTCTCCCATTTTATGACTCCCCACCACCACGGATGGTATACAAGAGAGCTAAGAACTTACAAGACTTATTGGTTCTCAACGATCCTATCCATTGTTAGGAAAAACACATGTGGTTACCTAAAGGGAAACAGGGATGTTTTTGTTTGTGGAAGTTGTGTGACATGTAATAGCCTGATCACAGGGAACACCTTTCATCACCCACACACAAACAGGAGATTCTCCATTAAAGACAGGCTAACGTGTACATCTGAGTAAATAGTCTATGCTATTATCTGCCCCTGTTCCCTTTATTACATTGGTAAGACGGTAACTCCTTTCTGGGAATGGCTTGCCAATCATAAATCGGCAATACGGCAAGCAATAGAGAAGGGCCGTTCGGACTAGCTGGTTGCTAGGCACTTTCTGGCTGCTAAGCACCCAGTATCATCTCTCAGAATGATACTTAAATATCATGTTCCACGCTTCAGGCATGGAGGAGACAGGGCACAAGCCCTATTGCATCTGGAGGCTAGATGGATCTTCAATTTGGATACGGCCTCCCCTAGGGGACTTAACACCAACATAGACTTTGGCTGTTGCTACAGGAAATAAAAGGACTGCAAGAGTCTTCTCCTTTGTTTCTTCTTATTCCTTGAGATATGAAAGAATAAGGGATTTTTAGTTTACCCCTGTTAGCTATTTGGTTGATTTAGGTTATTATAAGTTGATGTCACTTCAGGACAGCAGTTACTTTGATACCGGGAGGGTATAGATTGTACTGCTGTACTTGAGTCACATCAGTGCCATAGATGCGCTTTTAGAATTTATAACTGTTATGTTTTATAGTTTTCAGGATTTACATTTGTATTTGTGGCTTACATTAATTGCATGATATACATGTATTTTTATACACTGTGGGATTATCTTTCAGGGTGATTGTGGCCGCAATCGTGCATTATCACTTAGCTTACAGGGTTGTGCCTGTTTGTTGAATTGCCATGGCAACGCGTCATGCTGCTATTCGATTGGGCCAGTGCAGGCTAATGATGTCAGCACCAAGCACTTTGTGTCTCAGCGTGTGGTGTATTGACCCCAGGGGGAGTGACGCACAGTCCCGCTCACGATAAACTGATTGGTTTTAGGTAAATATGGTTATGGTATTTAAGTTTGGGGTTTTGGGGTGTTCAGTATGTCTTCACGTCCTCCATTGAGAAAGGCTTCTGCGAGAGTCGAAATGTTTCGGTCAAGACCCTTGCTTTGCCATTTATACTATATAGGCTTTTTTGGAATATTCCTGTGTTTTTGCCTGCTTTTTGTTAACCTTATATCGCTGAAGCCAGGCATGGGGATTACCTAGATGCTTATACTTTATCTTAAGCAGAGCAATAGATGGATGGATTGAATGGTCTGTGCCGTTTCCACTGCACTTTTATATAAATTTTCTTCCAATAGTTCGGGTAAACAAAACAAAGTAGAATGCTGTGTACATTCTAGAGCTAAGAATATTATATACTTAGCCTGGTGCAGCTGTTCTGAGAAAAAATATGAAGGTTGTACAACAAGGGAGGCTAGGGAGTGGATCCGGCAACACCTCTCAGATATCAGTAGATCTGATGAATGCTCAGAGTTAGCCAAACATTTCATTTCTGACCATGATAGTTCAAACAAAACATTTAAATGGATGATTATTGAAAAGTTAAAAAATCAAAAAGGGGAGGTGATCTGAATAAAATTATATTAAAGAGAGAGGCTTTTTGGATCTTCTCCCTGGCAACCCGCATCCCGAATGGATTTAATTCCATATATGATGTAATACATTTTTGGGACTACGTAATTCATAGTCCTGTTGTGACATTACTTGTACAGATATTAATAAGTAGATATTATACTACACTGCCCATTTGTAACCATTGTACATACTTTATATGCACAGGATAAATTCTCTCTAGGCGAAAATTATATAATAAGAAGAAAGAAAAAATGTATTATATACTAATTGGGGTGAGTAACTCTAACTATCTTAATTCAGGATAGAGAGCCATCTCATTAATTCTATGGAAATAAGATTACCTATTAAGACTAGCCTGTATAATCATTGATAAATTCAAGATATGTAGAGTTTAATTTCACATATTGATTAGTATACGAGTACTCTGCAGAAGGAGATGAATCTAATCCATACTTCTGTAAATAGGGATTTAGGGCAATAATATCTAATATCCATTAACTATCTATTTATTATATATTTATTTATTTTTTATGTATCATATATTAACTGTTTAGAATACAGACTATTATTGGAAATGTGACAAGCCTATAGAAACATAATCAGGTTAACAGCTATACAGCAAGGGTAGACCAGTATTAAATGCTATGCATAAATGCAATAAGAAGTATACAGTGGTATAGGGCTATTTTATCACTATTTGTGTTTTTATGTATTAAGTATTCATCATGTATTATTTATTTATATAATAACAATATCATGGATATAAATATACATTGTTTATCAATAGATGACAAGCCCATATAATCTGAGTTATGTTAAGTTATGCTTTGACTGGTTATAGTATGGGTCATATCTGTATATTATATGAAGGTTTTAATATATGTTCTGCTACTATCAACATATATTCAGAATGTATAGGGTTAGGACACATCAATTAGGACACATTACTACAGCTATCCAATTAGATAACAGCCACAGGTGTACATTTTTAAAGGTTTTTATCACAAGTTACTTACCACTGTGCTGGTTGGATTATCTTTTTTTTCATTTTATATATAATATGTTTTGTAATAATTTTATAATAATATGTTTTGAATATAAATACTTCAAATTACAGTGTTCTGCACTTAGAATACATTTTTTTTATTTTTAAATATATATTTTTATATATATATATATATATATATATATATATATATATATATATATATATATATATATATATATATATATATATATATATATATATATATATATATATATTTACATATCTCAATATACAGTATACATCTATGTATATATTCATATAAATATATAGCTCTAGATATATGTAAAAAAAAAATATATATATATAGGTGTTTTTGTTTAAATAACATGTTCTTCTATGTGAAGAACATAGGAATTTTAAGTATTTAAAAAAAAAAGTGCTTTATATAGCGTCACCCACTTTAAAATGTGCTATTTGTGCTTTAAACAGAAATACAGTCGGCCAGATTACGAGTCTTGCGTTATGGCTCATAACGCTGCTTTTTCACTACCGCTGCTATTACGAGTCTTGTAGATATAGCTGTACAGCACACCTTTTTGGCCGTAACGCAACGTAACTAGCGCAACTTTTAAAAAGTCCTTTTTCAATGGGGCTTCCATAGTGCCGGTATTACGAGTTTTGCCTGGGAGGCCAAAAAGTGAGCGGTACAGCCTATACCGACAAGATTCGTACTGCCATCTAAAGTCAGTAGTTATGGGCTGTAGCATAAAACTCATAACTAAAGTGTTAGAAAGTATACTAACACCCTTAAACTACCTATTAACCCCTAAACCGAGGCCCTCCCACATCTCAAACACTAAAATAAAATTATTAACCCCTAATCTGCCGCTCCGGACAATGCCGCCACTATAATAAACATATTAACCCCTAAACCGCACTCCCGCATCGCAAACACTAGTTAAATATGATTAACCCCTAATCTGCTGCCCCCAATGTCACCACCACCTGCATAAATTTATTAACCCCTAATCTGCCGTCCTGACATCGCCGCCACTTACCTATACTTATTAACCCCTAATCTGCCGCCCCCAACGTCGCCGCCACTATACTAAAGTTATTAACCCCTAAACCTCTGGCCTCCCACATCACTAACACTAAATAAATATATTAACCCCTAAACCTAACCCTAAGTCTAACCATAACCCTAACACCCCTAACTTTAATATAATTAAAATAAATCAAAATAAAAATTACTATCATTAAGTAAATAATTCCTATTTAAAGCTAAATACTTACCTGTAAAATAAACCCTAAGCTAGCTACACTATAACTAATAGTTATATTGTATCTAGCTTAGGTTTTATTTTTATTTCCCAGCTAAGTTTATATTTATTTTAACTAGGTAGACTAGTTAGTAAATAGTTATAAACTATTTACTAACTATCTAGTTAAAATAAATACAAATTTACCTGTAAAATAAAACCTAACCTGAGTTACACTAACACCTAACATTACACTAAAATTAAATAAATTACATTAATTAAATACAATTAACTAAATTTAAAAAAAATATAAACACTAAATTACACAAAATAAAAAAGAAATTATCAAATATTTAAACTAATTACACCTAATCTAATAGCCCTATCAAAATAAAAAAGCCCCCCACAAAATTTAAAAAAAACCTAGCCTACACTAAACTGCCAATAGCCCTTAACAGGGCCTTTTGCCCCAAATAAATCAGTTCTTTACCTGTCAAAAAAAATACAAACAACCCCCCAACAGTAAAACCCACCACCCACACAACCAACCCCCCCCCAAAAAAAAACTTACCTAAAAAACCTAAGCTTCCCATTGCCCTGAAAAGCTCTTTATTTAGCTCTTTTTCTGTGCCCAAAACCCTAATCTAAAAATAAAACCCACTCAATAAACCCTTAATAAAACCTAACACTAACCCCCGAAGATCAACTTACAGTTTTTGAAGACCGGACATCCATCCTCAACGAAGCCGGGAGAAGTCTTCATCCAAGCGGGCAGAAGTCCTCAACAAAGCCTGGAGAAGTCTTCATCCAAGCGGGCAGAAGTCCTCAACAAAGCCGGGAGAAGTCTTCATCCAAGCGGGCAGAAGTCGCACAGAAAAAGAGCGCACAAGCACGTAAAACCAGCTCAAAGCAGCGCTGGTATTTGTGTGCGGTATGGATCTCAACGCAACCATATTGCCCACAAACCCAGGTTTTTGTAAAACCTGTAAAAGCAGCGCTATTAAAGGTGAGTGGTGGAAATAACTTGCAAGTTATTACCGAGCCGCTCATAACGCAGAGTTTATAATGTAATACAGTTATTGTAGGTTTAAATTACAATTGAAATGTTAAATGTTGTATTAGATTAGAAATATAATGCTGCAGAATCTGTTGGTGCTTTATAAATAAATAATAATAATAACGCTGGGGAATCTGTTGACACTTTACAAATGACTAATAATAATATTAAGAAGAATAACAATTTTTAGTTTGGACCTTTGATGGTGAAATCCTTGGAGAAAACAGATAATATTGACAAAGACGATGTTACATTTTGAGTTTCCTACTTGATAAGTATATTCCATAAAATTTCCGTGTAGAACGATTATCTCTAGGCAATTAGTGAATCAGATCTCTCAAATGCTTTGGGACTAAAGATCAATGGAATAAGACATAATTTGTATCCGTTTACTAACGGGATTAGTTAAACAAAAGAATGAAAGTATCACTTATACCTATCTGCCAGATTGAGGGGAGAGGGGGAAAGGCTTAGCTATTTTTTTTTTCTCTAATAGAAGATAAAAGGGCTAAGATTATTCACAAAATAGTCAGAGGATGAGTGCATGGCCTTAGGTAATGTCTCAAGGTAACAAAAATAAATAATAATACCAAGAACCTTTTAATGAGAAATTGCATCATGTTTTACAAGTTGACTGCACATTGCAGTGGTTACTAGATGTAGTAGAAATAGAATAACACACAGAAATGCAAACAAAAAACAAAAAAATAAGTGATAGCACTCGTGAACGATAGTGAACATAAGACTGCACTCTAGTTGTAAAATATTTATAAAATTCATGTGACTACCAATTTATCACAAGCATTTCTGATGCATTAGAATAACATTTTTTACTTGGCATATTCAAAAGTGGTTTTCAAATCTATTAGAAAACTATTTTCAGTAAGCTTTTTAAATTATTTTTGGACTACAGATTTTATAATTTGACCTCTTGATGACCCCTTTTGACCTCTTTCTGGCTTTAAAATTACTATTTGAACAAGTTGTTTTAGGTATTAAAGTTCTTAGTTCACTTTTAGATAAAGAAGTAATAATGTTGCAGATGATCCATTTATACAGCCCATCTGGGAGTGTTTTTGTAAAAGTGTTTTGCTTATTTTTAAATAATATTGTGCTGATTTTCAGACTCCTAACCAAGCCCCAAAGTTTCATATATATACTGATGTCTACATATTTCAGCCTTCTCCTCTTTGTATAATCTCTCTTTTCATATGCAGGGAGGGGGAGGGGGCATTGTCTGCTCTTTTTGCTTTACCAGCCCCTTTCATTGGGTGTCCCAGCCTAACCTCACCAACAGTGCTAAA
This sequence comes from Bombina bombina, assembly GCF_027579735.1. Lineage (NCBI taxonomy): Eukaryota > Metazoa > Chordata > Amphibia > Anura > Bombinatoridae > Bombina > Bombina bombina. The sequence continues at coordinate 310,624,046 of NC_069506.1, forward strand.
TTGGGAGCTTCTAAGTAAGATTTTAAATGGTTGTATACTGGATTTTAGATCAGTATCTGTTCATATTCTTCTTTATAGAAGTGTCTATTACATACAGTTATATGAAAATTGGTGTGTACTGTCCTTTTAAGCATGTTGTCAGCAGGATAGATTTTAATTCATATTTGATATGCAGGTTCAGACATATGTATTGTTGTCCTTATTGCATCCTGACTGTGCCTATAAATTCCCATAATACAAATCTTCTAGTTCTTGGTAATTCTATTACACAGATGTCAGAGTACCCTGCTCACAGAAGCTCTTCACGGTTATTCTGGTTTATTTGTGTGATCAACAACCTTCCAGTGCATTTTTTTCTTGCTGACCTCTGGCTCCTTGACCATTAGCTTTTCTTCTGACTTACACTTGTTTGTTTGACTTCTGACTTATAGCTCTGTAAATATTTACTTCCTGGTTAACTCTAGCTTAACCATAGCTCGGATTTACATTTTTAAATATGCAGAGGGAGAGAAGAGCTCAGCCAGAAATGAATAACAACTGAGTAGCTTGTTCTTTGACGGGCCACCACCTCATCTGGAAGTAGCCAATTTTTTTGCTTATCACAGAGCTAAACTTTCCTGAAGTGCATCAGTCTGATCCCATCCAAAATACCAGGTCATACTCCCCTGATCAAGGAACATGGCAAGCCTAGATGATCATTTGGACCTCTTTGGGCTTTATGAGTAAGGTGCAGCCATATCCCTCTAAGAACATTGAGAAAAGAGTCCACCTCTGGTTTCCCAATAACTCTTAGGAAGACTTCTCCCCAGGGTCATATTACAAATATACAGAGAGAGAGAGAGAAACTTTCAACCAGAAATTAACAATTGCTAATTTCTTGTTCTTTGGAGGGTCACTCACCACCTGGGAGGAGCCCCTTTCAGCCCAAGTGATCCTTTCACAGAGGTGACCTTTCCGGAAGTATATTGGTCTGAATCTAAAGAAACTAAGCACTAGGAGAAAGCACCTATAGCTCTTTACAGAGGGTTTTCCTAGCAAACCTTAAGAACAAGAGAAGGAGGGGTATGTAAAGAGCGCCTAAGTGAAATACTAAGGTGACTGGAGTGGATATATTTATTGAAATATAGATATCGCTAAAATACAGATTGCTCTAAAATATGATCAAACAAATAAATCTAAAAAGCACTCAAACATAGTAAAATCACAGTAGAATCATGCATCCTTTGCGAGCAACGTAGTGAATGAATAAAAACAAATGTTTGCACAGTATTACAAAATAATAAAAACAAATGTAGATAAATTGAATAATGTGACAAAAGTCTCAGATATGGTTTATGGTCATCAGAGTCTATATAAGGTGTGGGTGGGTGAGGGTGATTAATGTTCAAGATTTCAAAAATGTGTTAAAAATTGTTGAAAAATTGTATATATATATATATATATATATATATATATATATATATATATATATATATATATATATATATATATATATATATATATATATATATATATAAAAGAATAAGTGAAAAAAAATCCAAATTTATAAACTTGTGTGTCTGAAAAAATAAAACAAAAATATAACCTTGCTGTGTGTGGATAGTTCCAAATGTATCCAAATCAAAATCTCTTTTGAGTGTGGATGAAGATTTTCCTAAAAATCCTGATTAGTTAGTCGTAGAAGTCCTAGAGTGTCCTGTAAAAAATATGTCACAATAGTGCAGAGCAGCTATGATTCCTTAATAGGATATTAGAAATAGGCTTACCCATTTCGGCCCCCACAAATGTGCCTTTATCAAGATTAAAAACTGGAGGTACCTGGTAGCCTTATACAGTATAGGGGATGATAGATTTCCTTAATTGCAGTCAATGGTGTGTTTGGGTGCCAAAACATGTTAGGTCCTGCCCACTTCCTGTTTGTCAACGTTAAAGTGACGGGAAATTGTGTCTATAACCGAAAGTGACGTTATTTATTATGTTTTTTTTTCCGTAATTTAGTGCTTATTATTTTTTGTAATTTTAGATTTTTTTACATTTTTTTGTAGTGTTAGGTTTTTTTTAAATTTTAAATTAGGTTTTTAACTGGTAGTATTTTTTTATTTTATTAAAATAGTTATGTTAGGTTAATTTATAGTTTAAAAGGACAGTCAACACCAGAATTTTTGTTGTTTTAAAAGATAGATAATTCTTTAATTACCCATTCCCCAGTTTTGTATAACCAACACAATTATAATAATACAGGTTTTACCTCTGTAATTACCTTGAATCTAAGCCTCTGCAGACTGCCCCCTTATTTCAGTTCTTTTGATAGACTTGCATTTTAGCCTATCAGTGATCACTCCTCGATAAATTACGTGCATGAGCTCAATGTTATCTATATGAAACACATGAACTAATGCCCTCTTAAAACTGTCAAAATGCATTTAGATTAGAGGCGGCCTTCAAGGTCTAAGAAATTAGCATATGACCCTCCTAGGTTTAACTTTCAACGAAGAATACCAAGAGAACAAAGCAAAATTGGTGATAAAAGTAAATTGAAAAGTTGTTTAAAATTACATGCCCTATTTGAATCATGAAATATTTTTTTGAACTTGACTGCCCCTTTAAACCTTTTTTTTTTCCCAGTTAAGATTTTATTTTTTTAAAGATAGTTATATTGTAATTTTAATTTAAAGTTAAGGGATTTTAGGTTTAGAGGTTAATAGTTTAATTTAGTGTTTTGCGATGTGGGGGTCAGGCAGTTTAGGGGTTAATAGATTTAGTTTAGTAGTTGTGATGTGGGGGGCTGGAGGTTTAGGGGTTAATACTCTATTATAGTGTTGTCGATGTGGGGGGCCGGTGGTTTAGGGGTTTATAGGTTTATTTAGGAGTCAGTGATGTCGGGGAGCGGCGGATTAGGGGTTAATAACTTTTATTAGTGTCGGCGATGTCGGGGAGTGGCGGTTTAGGGGTTAATAGTTTTATATAGTGTCGGCAATGTCGGGGGCAGCAGATTAGGGGTAAATAGGTTTATTTAATAGTTGCGATGTGGGTGGGCAGCAGATTAGGGGTTAATAGTTTTATTTAATAGTTGCGATGTGGGTGGGCAGCAGATTAGGGGTTAATAAGTTTAATATAGTGTTTGCTTTGCGGGAAGGTTGCGGTGTAGGGGTTAATAGGTAGTTTTTGGGTGTTAGTGTACTTTGTAACAGTTTAGTTATGAGTTTAATGAAACATTTTTGTTACACAAAATCCATAACCACTGCTCTGTCAGGATCCTTTCTTTCATGCTTCTGGCCCATCCCACTTTCCCTTTAATACTTGCACGCACCTTTACACAGGGGCTTAGAGTTTTGTGATAGTAGTTACAGCACGCTAGTTTCATTTCCTAAGCTCATCCAGTCTGCATTAATTTGTCCCTGGATTTATATCGTTTGCTGAATCTGAGCACCCTTACAAAACCTAATCCAGATAAATTGTATTTTCCTGCTTAGTGTATCTACACTTCTACCTAAAGCTGTTCAGTTTACCCAAGGATCTTCCTGTATATTTACTTCCGCAGTTCCTACCTTCTGTGAACACTGATTCCTGCCTCTCAGCTTCCTGTATCTTCGACACTGCCGCTGTATGCTGTTCATTCTACCAAATTCATCTAGGACTCACCTTACTTCATCTAACAATTTGTCTGCCGTCTTCTATTTAAAAGATAGAAATATTACTCTTAGTCTCACTGAACATTCTGTGAATGGATTTTGGCTCCGCCCTTCTAACATCGTCATACTAGGAGGATCTCCTACAAGTCTCTGATGGTATCGGCTCAGTGCAGATTGAGATTAATCCCAGCAGCAGCTATCCTATTACTTTGTGCCTTAATTGTATCGGTTTAAAGGAGACTTTGTTGTATCTTGTTTTGCACAGGCTAGAACCTATTTTAGTCAGGCATTCATGACATTGTTTCTAATATTTCTCTGCACAATACTGGATTAATTTCACTGTTGGCTGCCTAATATCACTATTTTACAATAAGTAGTCTAATTCAAAGAAAATTAAATTTATATACAACGCCAACACAGAAAGATACAGGCTCCCAAAATGAGATCCCTAAAAAACTCAAAGATTAATTATAGTTATATAGAAGGAGGGAATGCCAAATAGACTGAAGTATCTGTAGGCAGAGATATCTATATAGACTACATCTGTTAAAAAAATCTGTTAAAAAATCTAAGTCACAGTTAAAATTAAAATTATACTTTTAAAATTAACATGTATTATAAACATACATATAATAGGGTACCCTATACACAAAAATTTAAATTATCATAAAAACAAAAAGTCACAGATGTAAATACAAAACTCAGAGTAAACATACAGCACAGTGTGAATTATGTCCTCAAATATTGCAGAAAAATAGCCAGTAATAAATGAGTGAAATCCTCAAGTGTTATATAAAAAAATGTGTCCAAAAAATATATTGTCCAGTAATATGTAGTGAATAACTGTGTCCAGTAGTGTCCAAATAAAATATTCTAATGTTGTGAGTCCCACATAAGTGATATCCAGTAGATCCAATTGTAAATCCTCAAAAAAAACCTGGAAAAAATAATAATTATATATATATATATATATATATATATATATATATATATATATATATATATATATATATATATATATATATATATATATATATATATATATATATATATATATGTAAAAATAAAAAAACATAATTTATGTAAAAACTTACCTGATAAATTATTTTTTTTTTATATTGGCAAGAGTCCATGAGCTAGTGACGTATTTGATATACAATCCTACCAGGAGAGGCAAAGATTCCCAAACCTCAAAATGCCTATAAATGCACCCCTCACCACTCCCACAATTCAGTTTAACAAATAGCCAAGTAGTGAGGTGATAAAATAAGGAGTAAAAAAGCATACAAAAAGAGGAACTGGAAATATAATTGTGCTTTTATACAAAAATCATAACCACCATAACAAGGGTGGGCCTCATGGACTCTTGCCAATATGAAAGAAATACATTTATCAGGTAAGTTCTTACATAAATTATGTTTTCTTTCATGTAATTGGCAAGAGTCCATGAGCTAGTGACGTATGGGATGGAAATACCCAAGATGTGGAAGTCCACAGAAGAGTTACTAGAAAGGGAGGGATAAAATAAAAACAGCCATATTCCGCTGAAAAAAATTAAATCCACAAAAAAATATGTTTTTCTCATAAATTGAAAAGAAAAAACTTAAAACATTAGCAGAAGAATCAAACTAAAACAGCTGCCTGAAGAACTTTTCTACCAAAGACTGCTTCAGAAGAAGCATATACATCAAAATGGTAAAATTTAGTAAATGTATGAAAAGAAGATCAAGTTGCTGCTTTGCAAATATGATCAACTGAAGCTTCATTCTTAAAAGCCCAAGAAGTGGAGGCTGATCTAGTAGAATGACCTGTGATACTCTGAGGTGGGGACTGTCCCGCCTCCAAATAAGCTTTATGAATCAAAAGCTTCAACCAAGATGCCAAAGAAATGGCAGAAGCTTTCTGACCTTTCATAGAACCAGAGAAGACAATAAATAGACTAGCTTCAACATAATATTTCAATGCTCTTACAACATCCAAAGAATGCAAAGATCTTTCAAGAGCATTTTTAGGATTAGGACACAAGGAAGGAACAACAATTTCCCTACTAATGTTGATAGAATTCACAACCTTAGGAAGAAATTTGAACAAAGTCTGCAAAACAGCCTTATCCAGATGAAAAATCTGAAAAGGAGACTCACAAGAGAGATAGCCAAGAGAAACAACACTTTGCAAGAAAGTAGTTTAATATTCAAAGAATGCATAGGCTCAAAAGGAGGAGCCTGCAAATTCTTCAAAACCAAATTAAGACTCCAAGGAGGAGAGATTGCTTTAATAACAGGCTTGATACGAACCAAAGCCTGAACAAAACAGTGAATATCAGGACGCTTAGCAATCTTTCTATGAAATAAAAGAGAAAGAGCAGAGATTTGTCCCTTCAAAGTATTTGCAGACAAACCATCCTGAAGAAACTGTAGAATTCTAGGAATTCTAAAAGAATGCCAGGAGAATTTATGAGAAGAACACCATGAAATATAGGTCTTACAAATTCGATAATAAATCTTCCTTGAAACAGATGTATAAACCTGTAGCATAGTATTAATCACTGAGTCAGAGAAACGTCTATGACTAAGCACTAAGTGTTTAATTTCCATACCTTCAAATTTAACGATTTGAGATCCTGATGGAAAAATGGCCCTTGAGACAGAAGGTCTGGTCTTAGAGGAAGTGGCCAAGGCTGGCAACTGGACATCTGAATAAGATCCGCACATCAAAACCTGTGAGGCCATGTTGTTGCTATCAGAAACACATACGATTGTTCCATAATGATCTTGGAGATCACTCTTGGAAGAAGAACTAGAGGCGGAAAGATATAAGCAGGTTGGTAAAACCAAGGAACTGCTAAAGCATCCACCATTTCTGCCTGAGGATTCTTGGACCTGGACAGGTACCTGGGAAGTTTCTTGTTTAGATGAGAAGCCATCAGATCTATTTCTGGAAGACCCCACATCTGTACAATCTGATAAAATACATGTGGATGGAGAGACCACTCCTCCGGAGGTAAGGTCTGACGGCTGAGATAATTTGCTTCCCAATTGTCTACACCTGGGATATGCACCTCAGAAATAAGAGCTGGATTCTGCCCAAGAAAGTATCTGAGACTTTTTTCATAGCTAGGGGAATGTGAGTCCCACCCTGATGATTGACATATGCCACAGCTGTGATATTGTCTGTCTGAAAACAAATGACTGGTTCTCTCTTTAACAGAGGCCAAACCTGAAGAGCCCTGAAAATAGCATGGAGTTCTAAAATATTGATTGGTAACCTCACCTCTTGAGGTTTCCAAACCCCCTGTGCTGTCAGAGATCCCCAGACAGCTCCCCAACCTGAAAGACTTGCATCTAATGTGATAACAGTCCAGGTAGGACGAACAAAAGAGGCCCCCTGAATTAAATGATGATGGTCTAACCACCAAGTCAGAGAGAGTTGAATTTTAGGATAGTATATCAATTGTGATATCCAAGTATAATCCTTGCACCATTGATTCAGAATACAAAGCTGTAAAGCTCTCATGTGAAAATGAACAAAGGGGATCGCGTATGATGCTGCAGTCATGAGACTTAAAATTTCCATGCACATAGCCACTGAAGAGAATGATTGAGACTGAAGGTTTCGACAAGCTGAAACCAATTTCATTTGTCTCTTGTCTGTTGAGGACAGAGTCATGGACACTGAGTCTATCTAGAAATCTAAAAAAGGTGACCCTTGTCTGAAGAATCAAGAAACTCTTTGGTAAATTGATCCTCCAAACATGTCTTTGAAGAAACAACACTAGTTGATTTGTGTGAGATTTAGCTAAATGTAAAGACTGAGCTAGTACCAAGATATCGTCCAAATAAGGAAACACCGCAATACTCTGTTCTCTTATTACAGATAGAAGGGCACCGAGAACCTTTGAAAAGATCCTTGTAGCTATTGCTAGGCCAAATGAAAGAGCGACAAATTGGTAATGCTTGTCTAGAAAAGAGAATCTCAGAAACCGATAGTGGTCTGGATGAATCGGAATATGAAGATATGCATCCTGTAAGTCTATCGTGGACATATAAAGACCTTGCTGAACAAAAGGCAAAATAGTCCTCATAGTCACCACCTTGAAGGTTGGGACTCTTACAAATGATTCAAAAACTTCAGATCCAGAACTGGCCTGAATGAATTTTCTTTCTTTGGGACAATTAATAGATTTGAATAAAACCCCAGACGCTGTTTCTGAAACGGAACTGGTATGATTACCCCTGAAAGCTCTAGAACTGAAATACACTTCAGAAAAGCCTGAGCCTTCACCGGATTTACTGGAACGTGAGAGAGAAAGAATCTTCTCACAGGAGGTCTTACTCTGAATCTTATTTGATACCCTTGAAAGACAATACTCTAAATCCACTGATTTTGAAAAAAAATCTGCCCAAATGTCTTGGAATAATTTAAATCTGCCCCCCACCAGCTGAACTGGATGGAGGGCTGCTCCTTCATGCAGACTTGGGGGCTGGCTTTGGTTTCTTAAAAGGCTTGGATTTATTCCAACTTGATGAAGGTTTCCAATTGGAACCAGAGTCTTTAGGGGAAGGATTGGTTTTACTTATTCTGTCGAAAAGAACAAAAACAATTAGAAGCTTTAGATTTACCCTTAGATCTTTTATCCTGAGGCAAAAAAAAAACTCCCTTCCCCCCAGTGATAGTTGAAATAATTGAATCCAACTGAGAACCAAATATATTGTTACCTTGGATAGAAAGAGATAGTAATCTAGACTTAGATACCATGTCATCAGCATTCCAAGATTTGAGCCATAAAGCTCTTGTAGCTAAAATATCTAAAGACATAGATTTAACATAAATTTTGATGATATAAAAATTAGCATCACAGATAAAAGGATTATCAGCCATAGCAATGGCAGGCTTGAGAAGATAGCCAGAAGATAAATAAGCTTTCCTTATATAAGATTAAAGTTTCCTATCTATAGGATCTTTAAAAGAAGTAATGTCTTCCATAGGAATAGTAGTACGTTTGGCAAGAGTAGAAATAGCCCCATCAACTTTGGGGATTTTTTCGCTAAACTCTAATCTAGCCGTAGGCAAAGGGTACAACCTTTTAAACCTAGAAGAAGGAGTGAAAGAAGTACCAGGCTTAACCCATTCCTTAGCAATCACCTCAGAAATAGCATCAGGAACTGGAAAAACCTCAGGAGTAACCACAAGAGGTTTATAAACAGAATATAAACATTTACTAGTTTTGATATCAAGAGGACTAGACTCCTCAATATCCAAAGTAACCAACACTTCTTTTAACAAGGAACAAATATACTCAATCTTAAAAAGATAAGTAGATTTGTCAGTGTCAATGTCGGAGGTAGGATCTTCTGAATCAGAGAGAAACTCATCAGAGGAGGATATTTCAGTATGTTGTCGGTCATTAGAAATGTCATCAATTTTATGAGAAGTTTTAAAAGACGTTTTACGTTTATTAGAAGGCGGAATAGCAGACAAAACCTTCTGTATCGCATCAGCAATATAATTTTTCATATCAACAGGGATATCATGTACATTAGATGTTGAAGGAATAACAAAAACTGTACTAGTACTGATGGAAACATTTTCTGCATGCAAAAGCATATCATGACAACTGTTTAATACTACAGCTGGAGATATAATCTCATCTAATTTACAACATATACACTTAGCTTTGGTAGAACTGTGATCAGGCAGCAGGGTTTCCAACAGTTGCTTCTGAGACAGGATCAGATTGAGACATCTTACAAAATGTAAAAGAAAAAATAAAATTTACAATTTCCTTATATGGGAGTAGTTTCAGGAATGGGAAAAAATGCAAACAGCATAGCCCTCTGAGCATGTAGAAGGCAAGAGGCATATAGGAAGTGGGGTAAAAAATAAACTAAATATTTTTGGCACCAAGTATGACGCACAACGCAAAAGGAAGTTGAAAACATTTTTGGTGCCAACAACATCCGGAAATGATGCAACTTTGCGTCATCACAGATACAACCTCGTGCAAGGAACCCTGGCATCAACTAAGATGCCGGAAATGACGAACTTGTGTCATCAAAGACGTATCTTTGCACCAAAAAATTTCTCGCGCCAAGAATGACGCAATAAATAACAGCATTTTGCGCACTCGCAAGCCTAATTTTGCCAGCGAAATTAAAAGAAAAACAGTCAATTTGAAAAAAGGACTATACCTTAGGTAAGACAAATAACTCCCTAAACATGCTTCCCAAACTGAAACTGACAGTCTTCAAAAGGAAATATACATACACCTGACTCATGGCAAATATAAGTAAAATACATATATTTAAAACTTTATATTAATACATAAAGCGCAAAACCATAGCTGAGAGTGTCTTAAATAAGAAAAACTTACTTATCGAAAGACACCCATCCACATATAGCAGATAGCCAAACCAGTAGTGAAAAAGTATCAGCAGAGGTAATGGTATATAAGAGTATATCGTCGATCTGAAAAGGGAGGTAGGAGATGAATCCCTATGACCGATAACAGAGAACTCTTGAAAAGATTTCCCGCGAGGAAAACCATAAAAACAATAGGCGATACTCCCTTTGCATCCCTCTGACAAACACTTTACTCTGAGAGGAATTGGGCTTCAAAATGCTTAGAAGCGCTTATCATAGAAGAAATCATAGAAATCAAGCACAAACTTACTTCACCACCTCCATAGGAGGCAAAAGTTTGTAAAACTGAATTGAGTCTGCTCGAGTCTGTTAAATAGGGTAAGGCTATTTCCAATAGCTCTTATATTATTGTAAACAATATTGTACTATGTGAATTTTATTTTTACAGGTATCAACTACATCGGATTTTTATAGGTATCAACTACATCAGATTCACATTTTTTGGTTCATCAATTTTTTAGGATCAGTGGTTTTTTCTGTTATTATTATTTTTTATTTTTTACATATATATTTTTATATATTTTTTTCACTTTTTTTTTTGGAGGATTTACAATTGGATCTACTGGATATCACTTATGTGGGACTCACAACATTAGAATATTTTATTTGGACATTATTGGACACAGTTATTCACCACATATTACCGGACAATACATTTTTTTGGACACACATTTTTGTATATAACACTTGAGGATATAACTCATTTATCACTGGCCATTTTTCTGCAATATTTGAGGACATCATTCACTGTGTTCTATGTTTACTCTGAGTTGTATGTTTATTCTGAGTTTTGTATTTACATCTGTTACTTTTTGTTTTTATGATAATTTAAATTTTTGTGTATAGGGTACCCTATTATATGTATGTTATATGTATGTATATGTATGTAAAAGTATAATTTTAATTTTAACTGTGACCTAGATTTTTTAACCGATTTAAATGTTTTTTTAACCTATGTAGTCTATATAGATATCTCAGCCTACAGATACTTCAACCTATTTGGCGCTCCCTCCTTCTATATAAGTAGTATAATTCAGTCAGAAGTGATACAAACAGCCAATTTTAAGGTATAAGATTGACAGAATAGTTCTGCAGTTGTGTTTCTAAAAATCAAACAACTATATCATTACATGCTCTCAGATGGGGGAATGGATCGTTTTGGTACAGGCTGTAAAGCAAGCATTTTAGCCGGACCGCACAACCTGTAATACGGCGCTATGGAAAATCCCGCACACAAATGTAATTTTTTTGAGTCCAGAACTGACGTTGCGTTACATGCTAAAATGCTTGTGGTATATCTATACCGCTGCAACTCGTAATATGCGTTCCTGGCCGTTCCAACATAATGGCCACATTTTTAGCATTAAAAGCCATACCGCAAAACTCGTAATCTAGCCATTAATGACTTAAAGGGACAGTCAAGTCCAAAAAAACCTTTCATGATTCAAATTGGGCATGTAATTTTAAACAACTTTCCAATTTACTTTTATCACCAATTCTGATTTGTTCTCTTGGCATTCTTAGTTGAAAGCTAAACCTAGGAGGTTCATATGCTAATTTCTTAGATCTTGAAGGTCGCCTATAATCTGAATGCATTTTCACCACTAGAGGGTGCTAGCTCATGTGTTTCATATAAATAACATTGAGCTCAAGCATGTGAATTTACCGAGGAGGAGGAGTGAGCATTGATTGGCTTTAATGCAAGTCCATCAAAAGAACTGACATAAGGGGGCAGACTGCAGAGGCTTAGATAAAAGGTAATTCCAGAGGTAAAAAGTGTATTATTATAACTGTGTTGGTTATGCAAAACTGGAGAATGGTAATAAAGGGTTATCTATCTTTTTAAACAACAAACATTCTGGTATTGACTGTCCCTTTAATGTACCAAAACTCTCATAAAGTCAACTGTGAACACATATACTCTGGACACTGACAATTTTTCTATTTTTACTACAATTTACTAAGGGCCAGATTAAGAGGGGCATGTTAACAGATACATGTGAGCAATAAGGGGATAATTGTGGTTGTTTGGCGCATTGGGTTTTCCACTTGTATGACAAGTTGAAAGTAAATGTGATTGCTTCAGCACAAATTAAGTTAACATGCGTTGGGTTAGGACGACCTCAGAGCTCTGGTTAATTAACTGTTTCACAAAACTAAAAAGTGCCACAAAAACATAAAAATTACATTACAAAGTACACTTACACTCATAACACCATCTAATAATTAATTTTTTTAAATTGCACAATAAAGTTATAAAGCCTGAAAGATATGAGTTCTCAGGTGTAACATTGAGATACAAACATATATATGTCTAAAGATGTATTTGTATGAATATATAAAGAGAGATGTCTATATACAGTATCTCACAAAAGTTAGTACACCCCTCACATTTCTGTAAATATTTTATTATATATTTCATGTGACAACACCGAAGAAATTACTCTTTGCTACAATGTAAAGTAGTGAGTGTACAGCCTGTATAACAGTGTATATTTGTTTTCCCCTCAAAATAACTCAATGCAGAGCCATTAATGTCTAAACTGTTTGCAACAAAAGTGAGTACACCCCTAAGTGGAAATGTCCGAATAGGGCCCAATTAGCCATTTTCCCTCCCCAATGACATATCAGTGCTCAGACCATACGCCGCACATTGCATCAAATTGGTCTGCATGGCTGTCGTCCCAGATGGAAGCCTCTTCTAATGATGCACAAGAAAGCCCGCAAACAGTTTGCTGAAGACAAGCAGACTAAGGGCATGAATTACTGGATATATTGAGACAGTATAGGGGAGCGCTTAAAGCTGGTTGAAATAGATATAGTACTATTTTATTGAGGTTAGTATGATGCCCATTACTTGTCAATTCTGCTCTTATACAGAGTTAAGGTTTATCCTATTGGTTAGGTTGATTTTGTAATAGCCAATAGGAATGCTTTTCGGCAGGTGTTGGTTATAACATATGTTAGCATTTGTTCATAGTTCGTAGACAATGTTATAGTGAACGAACACAATCGTTTGCACAAGCATATTCAAAAGAATTTTTTTGTACATTAACTATCTAGTATCCCAAAACTTTGACATGTGATGGAACAAATTTATAACAGTTTAACAAATAGAATCTATATATATATAACAAACCTATCATTGGAACTTTTATCTCCTAAGTGCATTAATTCTGTAATTTGTAACACAATTTCATCTTATAGATTCAGTTATTTAATAAAAAGAGTATTGGGGCTTTTAATCAACTATGTGCTTAAAAAGTGTATTAGAATCTATTATATAAAAATGTGCTTAATTCTAATAAATGTGTTCATTTATATATAATTATGTGAGTTTCTATGTGAAACTTTAAATTTAAATTTGATCAGTAATTTGTGATTATGGAGCATATAAAATAATAATAATAATATTATGACTCATCGGTTTATATATATATATATTTTCATAAAAACATTGTGAGATCTAAAGCATGCATTTGTATCTCTATAGTTAATGGGGTGTATAAATAATATCTTATGTGTTAAAAAGTGAAGGAATGTGAAACATTTTAATTGTGAGGAAAAAATAGGGGGTAAAGAGGAGAGATAGAAAAAGAAAATGTGCTTAAATCTATATGGTGTTTTATCAAAAAATTATGTTCTATACTATCAAAAATAATTATAACTGTTGTGAGCTTGGATAATTAAATAAGGAAATTCAAATCAAATTCCTTATTTAACCCATAAGGGTATAATGTTTTGAAATGATATATGTATTCAGCTTCTTTTCTCAGGAGGTTATTTTACATTGGGCCAAGAAGGACTTTTTTATGCCCCAGAATTTCATATGATTTGTGTTGCCATGATGGATCTCTGTAAAGTGTTTATATAATGCTGTATTTGTGGCTTTATGTTTGATTTGATATAGGTGCTCCCTTTTTCTGTCTCTCAGCATTCGACTTGTTTGGCCAAAATATTGATGGCCACATAAGCATTGGATGCAATATATTATATTTTTGTCGGAGCAACGTATAATATCTTTTATTTTTGTATAATTTTTCGTTATTGTTGTATTTGATGGTTTTTATTTTGGTGCTGTGTTTGCATGATTTGAAGGAAATGCATGGAAAAACCTTCTATTTTTTCTTTTCTAAAATTACTATCCAGAAGGTTTTTCTTAGTTTCATCTTTATACTCACTGGGTGATAGGATGTTTTTTTAGATTTCTTGCCTTTTTAAAAATGATGTCTGGATAGTTTTTTATTTTTTGTCCCAGAATTTGGTCTTTTTTATTGAAATGCCAGTGTTTGGTGAGAATTTTTTTAATTTGATGGTGTTGTGAACTATATTGTGTCACAAAAGGTATAAAAAGAGTGTTTTCTGTATTATAACTATGTTTGGTTATAGGTTTGGGTTTTAAAATTAAGTCTCTATCCAATGTTTGGACTTCTTGTTTAGCCTTCTCTACGATTTGGGAGTTGTAACCTTTTTCTTCATATCTCTGTGATAGGTGATAGTATTTCTGATTGTTCTGAAAATTGATTAATATCTGAACAGTTTTTTCTGATCCGGAGGAATTTCCCTTTAGGGATATTAGTTTTAAATTTTTTCAAATGGCAGCTATCATTGTGAATATAATTGTTTGCGTCTGTTGCTTTAAAAATGGTCTGGTCTTAATGTCATTTCCTTTTATCTCAATTTCAAGATCCAAATAGTGGATAACATTTGCACTAAATTTGTGTGTGAAGCTTAGACGTAATGTGTTGGTGTTCATGTCTTCTATTAATAATTCTAATAATTCAGATTTCCCTTTCCAGATGATAAATATGTGATCTATGTAGCGATAGTAATGCACAAGGTTCGCCCCCCAGTAGCCTCCTTCGATGAACATTTTTTCAAAGAGATTGGCATAACTAGGGGTGAAAGTTGTGCCCATCACTGTTCCTATGAGTTGTAAAAACATATCTCCATTGAAGAGAAAATAGTTATTATAGAGTATAAATTCAATACAGTTTAATAAGAATTTATTTTGTTTTTTATTTAGGTTTAAGTCCTGATCTAGAAAATATGTTGTTGCTTCTAAGCCTTTAATATGATCTATGTTTGTGTACAATGAGTTGACGTCACACATCACTAGTAGATAATTCTCTTTCCATAATATGGTTTTTAAAATGTTAAATAACTGAGTGGAGTCTTTTAGGTAAGAAGATAGTTTAATAACATAAGTTTGCAGAAAAAAATCAACATATTGGGAGAGGTTTGAGGTCAGTGATCCTATGCCTGATATGATTGGGCGTCCAGGGGGTTTATTAAGATTTTTATGGATTTTGGGGAGAAAATAAAAAGTGGGAATGATGGGATTTTGAGTATATAGAAAATCATATTCAATGTTAGTCAGTGACGTGCAGTGATGTCAGAGGCTGGTGAGGCAGTGGCTAGGATACGCCTCCATCCTTAAGATATCCTTTAATAAAGAAATAGGAATGCACATGGGTGAGCCAATCACATAAGGTATCTATGTGCTGCCACCGATCAGAAGCTACTGAGCATATTTAGATATGATTTTCAACAAAGGATATCAAAAGAATGAAGAAAATTAGATATTAGATTTAAAATTAAAATTGCATGCTCTTTCTAAATCATGAAATAAATCACATGGGTTTCATGTCCCTTTAAATGGTGTCTTGGAAAACTGGTCAACTTAGTAAACATCTGATTTTAGTCTAAAGGATTGTAACAGAAACTCTTGCCAGATAACAAAATGCTTGCTCTGATTATGAGATCTAGAAATCCAGGGCCATTAAAATATGTTTAAAACATACTTTTTAATTTAATGATTCAAATTATGCTTATAGATTCCTTCATTATTCAGTAAATATAAAAATGTCTTGATCCAGTGGTGGCTGGTGAAATTTAAAGATGGTGGGGTGCTTGACCCCACCACTTTAAATAAACCCACATCCTCAGATGGCACCATCAATTCATTAATTAAATAAATAAAAGGTAGACAGAAACACAGAAAAGCACTCGGGGGGAGAGGGAGAGACGGGGGGGAGAGGGAGAGAGAGACAGGGGGAGAGAGAGAGAAACACAGAGGGTTAGAGAGAAAGAGAGAGAGACACCATCACACAAAGAGGGTTAGAGAGACACATAAGGGATGAGAGAGTCAGAGGGGGAGGAAGAGAGACAGAGAGAGAAAGAGACCATGGGGGAGAACGACACATAAGGAGAGAGACAGAGGGAGTGAGAGAGACAGGGAGAGAGATGGATAGAGAGAGAGACAGATGGATAGAGAAAGAGAGATTGATAGAGAGAGAGAGAGGGAGAGAGACACACAAGGGGGAAGAGGGACCACTGAAAGGGGGGAGAAACCACTGAATCTTCAAGTAATATCTTAAGTGACTATCAAATGCTAATAGTATACAATCTATTTTAAATATCTGAAACAGAACAGCACATATGAATGGGAGCATTAATAAATTATTATTTGTTGTCCAACATACACCTAAGGAATCACTGGTTTAAATGAAATACTATAGCTACATGACACAGAGGGGAGAGAGAGAGAGAGAGAGAGAGAGAGAGAGAGAGAGAGAGAGAGAGAGAGAGAGAGAGAGAGAGAGAGAGAGAGAGAGAGAGAGAGAGAGACAGAGGGGAGAGAGAGAGAGAGAGTTACAGAGGGGGAGAGAGAGAGAGACAGAGGAGGGGAGAGAGAGACAGAGGGGAGAGAAAGACAGAGAGAGAGAGAGAGAGAGAGAGAGAGAAAGAGGGGAGAGAGAGACAGAGGGGAAAGAGAGACAGAGAGAGAGAGTGACAGAGGGGGGAGAGAGAGAGAGAGAGAGAGAGACAGGCAGACAGAGGAAAGTGAGACAGAAGGGGGAAAGAGGGAGACAGAGGGAGGATAGAGACACATAAGTGGGGAGAGAGGGAACACTGAAATGGAGGAGGCACCATTGAATGTTTAAGTAATAGTTTAAGTGACTATCAAATGCTAATAGTCTACAATCTATTTTAAATATCTGAAACAGAACAGTACATATGAATGAGAGCAATAATAAATTATAATTTGTTGTCTACATCAGGTTTGTCCAACATACACCTAAGGAATAACTGGTTTAAATGAAATACTATAGCTACAGGAGCCATGGAGAATATTTTCTATAACTCATTCTAAACTGCTTGGTTTCATTTTAAATTACCATGCTGTTGGTCTAGCTTACTCTGGTCAAATAACAACTCATCCATACAAACAGCATAATAGTAAGATAATGTTGTGAGAAAACACAGTTGCAGAGCTACAGAGAGTTCATAAGTTCAGAAAGAGAGTGATGAGACTATAAACTAGTGTGGAGTACAGAGGCAAGCTGCTAAGGTAGTGGGTGTAAAGTTTGAGTAAACAAAATACAAAACAATCCTTAAACTGCTGTAAAAGAGTAAAAAAAAAAAAAAAACACTAAACCACATTCATTAAATTGTAATTTTCACTAACCGAATCCCTTTCAGCAAAATCTAAGGTTGCAGCCCTTACTTCAATAAAATGTGGCTAAAACACATTCCACTGCACTTGGAGGGGAAGTACAGAACTCGCGTTTTCACTGAAGCAAAGCTGGCAGCTGCACAGGGCAGCAACAAAATAAATGAAAGTAGTTTGTTTTCAGTTATTGTTTTGTTTTTTATGATTTAACATCCAGCCCCAACCTTAAGTTCCTCTGACTGATGCCTCTCACTGGATTGGGTCAGCCCAAAAGAGGTCTGCCTCAAATAAGCACTTATGGGCCATGCAATGATCTTAACCACTTTCATCCAGTAGGTGGCGCAGCATGTTGTGTAATGGAGGGCAGCAGCCAGCAGACCTGCTTGTGCCTCTCCATTGCACAACATGTAGCTGTGGAAAAAAAAATGCTGGGAAAAAGAATTGCAATACTTTTTTTATTTTATTTTTTAAAAGCCAATAAAAAATATATATTTTTGCCCATATGAGAGGTGAAGCCCTGCCTGACCTGCCTCTAGTGACTGCACCTATGCTATTGGCTTCTATTAATAGTTCCCCAGTTCAAGTGTTTGTTTTTTAATAAGAGTTTTTTTTATATGTAATTCCATTTTTTAATAATCTATTAGATTCTTCCAAATAATAGCTAGTGTCCATAAGGACAATTCCACCACCCTTATCAGTGGGTTTTATAGTAATGTCTTTGTTGTTTTTGAGTTCCTTCACAGTGTTTAGTTCTTTTTGTGTCATATTCCAATTAATGTAATATGACTGATCTATTTTATCCAAATCATTTTTTACCATCTCTTCAAATAATCTAATATGTTCACTCTTTTCATGAGTAGGAAAAAAAGTTGATTGAGATTTGAAATCTGTATGTTTGTAATTGGATTCATTCCGCTAGATTTAGAGTTCTGCGTTAGCTGTCAAAACCAGCGTTAGGGGCTCCTAACGCTGGTTTTGGCCGCCCGCTGGTATTTAGAGTCAGTCAGCAAAGGGTCTAACGCTCACTTTGTAGCCGCGACTTTTCCATACTGCAGATCCCCTTACGTCAATTGCGTATCCTATCTTTTCAATGGGATCTTTCTAACGCTGGTATTTAGAGTCTTGGCTGAAGTGAGCGTTAGAATTCTAATGACAAGACTCCAGCCGCAGAGAAAAAGCCAGGAATTAAGAGATTTCTGGGCTAGCGTCAGTTCATAAAGCTCTTAACTACTGTGCTCTAAAGTACACTAACACCCATAAACTACCTATGTACCCCTAAACCGAGCTCCCCCCACATCGCCGCCACTCTAATAAAACCTACATTATCCCTATGTACCCCTAATCTGCTGCCCCTAACACCGCCGACACCTACATAATATTTATTAACCCCTAATCTGCCGCGCCCAACGTTGCCGCTACCTAAGTACACTTATTAACCCCTAATCTGCCGACCGGACCTCACCGCTACTATAATAAAGTTATTAACCCCTAATCCGCCTCACTAACCCTATAATAAATAGTATTAACCCCTAATCTGCCCTCCCTAACATCACCAACACCTAAATTCAAGTATTAACACCTAATCTGCCGACCGGACCTCACCGCTACTCTATTAAATTTATTAACCCCTAAAGCTAAGTCTAACCCTAACACTAACACCCCCTAAGTTAAATATAATTTTTATCTAACGAAATAAATTAACTCTTATTAAATAAATTAATCCTAATTAAAGCTAAATACTTACCTGTAAAATAAACCCTAATATAGCTACAATATAAATTATAATTATATTGTAGCTATTTTAGGATTAATATTTATTTTACAGGCAACTTTGAATTTATTTTAACTAGGTAGAATAGCTATTAAATAGTTAAGAACTATTTAATAGCTACCTAGTTAAAATAATTACAAAATTACCTGTCAAATAAATCCTAACCTAAGTTACAATTATACCTAACACTACACTATCAATAAATTAATTAAATAAAATACCTACAATTATCTACAATTAAACCTAACACTACACTATCAATAAATTAATTACATAAAATACCTACAAATAAATACAATTAAATAAACCAACTAAAGTACAAAAAATAAAAAAAGAACTAAGTTACAAAAAATAAAAAAATAATTTACAAACATTAGAAAAAGATTACAACAATTTTAAGCCAATTACACCTACTCTAAGCCCCCTAATAAAATAACAAAGCCCCCCAAAATAAAAAATGCCCTACCCTATTCTAAAATAAAAATAGAAAAGCTCTATTACCTTATCAGCCCTTAAAAGGGCCTTTTGCGGGGCATGACCCAAAGAATTCAGCTCTTTTGCCTGTAAAAAAAAACATACAATACCCCCCCAACATTACAACCCACCACCCACATACCCCTAATCTAACCCAAACCCCCCTTAAATAAACCTAACACTAAGCCCCTGAAGATCTCCCTACCTTGAATCGTCTTCACCCAACCAGGCACAGATGGACCAAAAGAAGACATCCGGAGCAGCAGAAGTCTTCATCCTATTCGGGCAGAAGAGGACACCCGGACCGGTAGACATCTTCATCCAAGTGGCATCTTCTATCGTCATCCATCCAGAGCGGAGCCATCTTCTTCCAGCCGACGCGGATCCATCCTCTTCTACCGACGCCTACTCGCAGAATAACGGTTCCTTTAAATGACGTAATCCAAGATGGCGTCCCTCGAATTCCAATTGGCTGATAGGATTCTATCAGCCAATCGGAATTAAGGTAGGGAAATTCTGATTGGCTGATGGAATCAGCCAATCAGATTGAGCTCGCATTCTATTGGCTGTTCCGTCATTCGGCGAGTAGGCATCGGTAGAAGAGGATGGATCCGCGTCGGCTGGAAGAAGATAGCTCCGCTCCGCTCCGGATGGATGAAGATAGAAGATGCCGCTTGGATGAAGATGTCTACCGGTCTGGATGTCCTCTTCTGCCCAGATAGGATGAAGACTTCTGCCGCACCAGATGTCTTCTTTTGGTCCATCGGTGCCCGGTTGGGTGAAAACGACTCAAGGTAGGGAGATCTTCAGGGGCTTAGTGTTAGGTTTATTTAAGGGGGGTTTGGGTTAGATTAGGGGTATGTGGGTGGTGGGTTGTAATGTTGGGGGGATATTGTATGTTTTTTTTTACAGGCAAAAGAGCTGAATTCTTTGGGGCATGCCCGCAAAAGGCCCTTTAAAGGGCTGATAAGGTAATAGAGCTTTTCTATTTTTATTTTAGAATAGGGTAGGGCATTTTTTTATTTTGGGGGGCTTTGTTATTTTATTAGGGGGCTTAGAGTAGGTGTAATTGACTTAAAAGTGTTGTAATCTTTTTCTAATGTTTGTAAATTATTTTTTTATTTTTTGTAACTTAGTTCTTTTTTATTTTTTGTACTTTAGTTAGTTTATTTAATTGTATTTATTTGTAATTAATTTATTGATAGTGTAGTGTTAGTTTAATTTTAGATAATTGTAGGTATTTTATTTAATTAATTTATTGATAGTGTAGTGTTAGGTTTAATTGTAACTTAGGTTAGGATTTATTTTACAGGTAATTTTGTAATTATTTTAACTAGGTAGCTATTAAATAGTTATTAACTATTTAATAGCTATTGTACCTGGTTAAAATAAATACAAAGTTGCCTGTAAAATAAATATTAATCCTAAAATAGCTACAATATAATTATAATTTATATTGTAGCTATATTAGGGTTTATTTTACAGGTAAGTATTTAGCTTTAATTAGGATTAATTTATTTAATAAGAGTTAATTTATTTTGTTAGATAAAAATTATATTTAACTTAGGGGGTGTTAGTGTTAGGGTTAGACTTAGCTTTAGGGGTTAATAAATTTAATAGAGTAGCAGTGAGGTCTGGTCGGCAGATTAGGGGTTAATACTTGAAGTTAGGTGTTGGTGATGTTAGGGAGGGCAGATTAGGGGTTAATACTATTTATTATAGGGTTAGTGAGGCGGATTAGGGGTTAATAACTTTATTATAGTAGCAGTGAGGTCTGGTCGGCAGATTAGGGGTTAATAATTGTAGGTAGGTGGTGGCGATGTTGGGGGTGGCAGATTAGGGGTTAATAAATATAATATAGGGGTCAGCGGTGTTAGGGGCAGCAAATTAGGGGTACATAGGGATAACGTAGGTGGCGGCGTTGTACGGAGCGGCAGATTAGGGGTTAAAAATATATGCAGGGGTCAGCAATAGCGGGGGCGGCAGATTAGGGGTTAATAAGTGTAAGGCTAGGGGTGTTTAGACTCGGGGTACATGTTAGGGTGTTAGGTGCAGACTTAGGGAGTGTTTCCCCATAGGAAGCAATGGGGCTGCGTTAGGAGCTGAACGCTGCTTTTTTGCAGGTGTTAGGTTTTTTTCAGCTCAAACTGCCCCATTGTTTCCTATGGGGATATCGTGCACGAGCACGTTTTTGAAGCTGGCCTCATCCGTAAGCACCGCTGGTATTGAGAGTTGCAGTGGCGGTAAATATGCTCTACGCTCCTTTTTTGGAGCCTAATGCAGCCCTTCTGTGAACTCTAAATACCAGCGGTATCTAAAAGGTGCGGGGTAAAAAAAGCATGCGTAGCTAACGCACCCCTTTGGCCGCAGAACTCTAAATCTAGCGGTAAGTCTTTTAAAATTCTATTTTTCAATTGGATTTTAATAAAATATCTTTTATGGGTTAATTAAAAAACAAATTGGTTGATGTTGATGAGAGATTCAAATTTGTTGAGTTTACATGATGGAGCAAATGATAAACCTTTGCTTTGTGTCTTGTGTTTGATTTAAAGGATATTTACTTAAATTAAAAATTCCTGTATTCCTTATTTCTATCTTTTTGGTGTTTTGTTTATGTGGTCTTCTGCCTCTCTTGCCTCTAATCCTCTTTTGCTTCTTAGATTTCTTTGTGGCATTATTTGATGAGTTATATTTTTTGATTTCCCTTCCCCTGAAGGTGAGTTCCCTAAAAAAAACTTTCTGTTGAGTCTGGTAAAAGCTATTTGTATAAATGTATTTGTTTCTTCTTGTTCAGACTCTAATGGTTGGAATCTGTTTTTGACCGGTACTCTCCAGTTTTGTTGTAATTTGTTATAATTTCTATTATGCTAATTTGTCCTATGATATTGTATTTCAGATGATGGATGATTATAGTGTCTTTGGTTATAATTACTCGTGTAATTATCATAATTTTTTGATCTTTGACTATGGTTATCTCCAGAATAAGTATAATTGCTTCTATTGTCTATTCTTGGACATGATTCATCTATTCTATTGAAATGTTCTCTTCTATTGAAGTGTTCTTCATGGTGCTAATTTCTATTAGAATTAAAATTATGTTCTTTTGGATCTATGTACCATTGTTGTTTATCTAACCTTTCTGGGATTCTGTCTGTTTCCCTTCTATTTCTAAAATTGTTATAGTTATGGTCATGGTGTGATTAGTTTCATTTATGGTTTCAGGTTATTTTTGTTCTTCTGAATAATCACCTAAATCCCTATTATATTTAGAGAATTTACTTTCTAAAATGTTTTCTTTAAATTCATAGATTTATTATATCCTTCTGTAAATTCAAATATTCTGTATTGTTTTCAAATGACTTTAAATTATTTCTATATGAATCAATTTCAATTTTAATTTCTTTTAGAGAAATATTTCTAGATTTTACTATAATTTTCATAAGTCCTATAGAGGCTGTCTCTAAAACTTCAAACCACTCATCCAACAATTCATTAGTGAGTGGAAAAGTACAGTTCTTCTTTAAAGGGACAGTCAAGTATAAATTAAACTTTCATTATTCAGATAGGAATTTTAATCGACTTCCCAATTTACTTTTATCATCAAATTTGCTTTTTTCTCTTGGTATTCTTAGTTTAAACTAAACTAATGCTAATTTCTAAGCCTTTGAGGGCTGCCTCTTATCACATGCTTTTTAAATCTCTTTTCAACACAAAGAGACAGAAAGTACACGTGGGCTATATAGATAACACTGTGCTCAGGCACAGGGGGTTATTTAAGATCTAGCACAAAGCAATGCTAAATTTAAGACAATAGATAATAAACAGTCACAGTCATGTGATCAGGGGGCTGGAAGAAGGTTCCTAGATACAAGGTAATCACAGAGGTAAAAAGTACATTAATATAACTGTGTTGGTTATGCAAAACTGGGGAATGAGTAATAAAGGGATTATCTATCGTTTAAAACAATAACAATTCTATGGTTGACTGTCCCTTTAATCTTAGTCCTCTAGGGACCATATTATTGTCTATATATTTGAGTACATTTTATCTCTATAGGGCAGTGCTTTCCAAACTGTGTGTCGTGACACGTTAGTATGTCGGCAGGAGTGTGTAGGTGTGTCCCTGCTTCAGCACTAATTTATTTTAATTTTAAATTTTTGTAAAAAAACATTTTTGGTTTCCGACTTTCTGCCTGCCTGCCACGCATATAACGTGGTTGACACGTGATCAATAACTAGTGGGTCACAGATCATCTTAACCTATTGGCGCAGCTCAGTGGGAAGTGAAACTATTCCCATTGGTGGCTTTGGCGGCACATTGGCTCCTAACTGCACCTGTAGTCTCTTCAATCGGCTCGTGACTGCAGATGTAGTCAGTGAGTGGGACAGCAGTGTGTTTGCAGCACGGGCAGTAGTCAATTGGACTCGCAGAGCTCTGAGGGCAGCAGCTTAAACGCTGAGATAGTCAGAAGTCAAAGTGTTGTTTTATTTGCAGCTAGCTCCCAGTAGTGCATTGCTGCTCCTGCTCTGGATATATGGATAGGAAGTGGAAGCTTTAAAATGCTTGATGATGATATTCAAGTGTCTTTATCTAATATTCCACCAAATATTCAGAAACTGTAATAATCCCATCAACCTAATACATCCCGTTAAAATAAGTAGCTATTGGTGTTATTAAACTTTTTTTTTTTTTTAATTCTTGCACATACATACTGTTACTTGTAAATATATTTTGTTATTATATAATTTATGTTTGTGTCTGTATCTCTTAAAACAAGTTAGTTTAACCTCATGTTTGCTAGTACAACTGAATTACTGTGTCACAAAATTATGTAGGTCTAAAATGTGTGTCACCAACATGAAAAGTTTGGAAAGCTCTGCTATAGGGTGTGTTCTTTGATAAGGTGGTTCTCTAGGTTCTCACAAAGATCTTCTAAGTTAGTTGGAGTATTTGAACTAGTCTTGATAAAAGTATAATCATTTTCTTGTGCAATATTTTTAATAGTGTGTCTCTTTGGGCAAATATGTCCATAATATGGTTTTTAAATAAAGACTATTACTTGTTAGTTATCAATTTGATAATAATATATTTAATAGTATTCTGTTAGGTGGTGTTTTATTTATTATTTAATTTTATTTTATTTGGTATATAGTGATAAAATGCAGGTGTAACTCTAACTCAAAAAGAGTATACACCAATGTTACAGTTCTTCACTCTGCTACACCCTAAAATGACATTATTTCCTCCAAATAGATGTCGAAAACAAAGATATATTGACACAGTATAGGTGAGCGCTAAAAGCTGGTTGAAATAGATATAATACTATTTTATTGAGGTTAGTATAGCTTCAATGAAAATGTGGAGGTTGTATAACTATATTTGTATATATACACAAATATTGTTTGAGCGCATATATATGTGCAGATGCAAATAAAAACCTAATAGCGAAATATTATAGCGTGGTGAACGTGACTAAACCAATGATATGTATATACGTGTGTTACTATTTCTGCGGATAAAAAATAAACAGAGGATGATATGTTTGTTTTAACTGGTTTACTATAAATAGGTGATAGAATAAAAACATATATAAGTGTCTAACTCTATATTATAGCAGAATTGACAAGTAATGGGCATCTTGATAAAGGCCCAAGGCCGAAATACGTAGATTTACCCATTGTTAGATAGCTTATGCCACAGCTACATCTGTACCCATTGCAAGAATTGATATACGATCTCCTTTAAAATGCTTGGATTTGGAGAATTGTTGCACCTCTCTTCATTTGAAGCTGCGATAGTAGCTAATAAAGAGAAAAAAGAACTTTCATTCTTCGGTTGGTACTACAGCTATTACTAATAGCAGATAAAAGTACAGACTCTATTATCACAGAGAAAAAAGCTTGAATTAATCTAATCACTGGATTTCTACAATCAACACTAAGCGGCCCTTAAGGACTGTGTTTCCACCTCTATTTTTATTAAGAACTGCCTGGACATTCAACATCTGATAAACAGACAAATTGTTGGGATACATAAGGGCTTGCTACTATTGCCCGATCAGCGTTCACCATCTAGCATCACCATCAGTGACCGGTCACTGCCCGTGACCCGGAAGTCGAGTAAGAATACAGGCTCACCATCACGGATCCAAATCACATAGATTGATATACAGCTACACTCTGCAATGGATCACTTTTCAAACACAGCTTTGAAGATAAAGACTACCTTAAAGGTACATTCATAACGTTGCTTATATTCAAACAGAACTATTTAACCCATTGTCATTTGGCCAAAACAATACTTGAAACAATATCTGAAGTTAAAGTATGTAATATCTAAACACTATTTATTTTTAAGTGTTTTTTTATCCACTGCAGTGAGATACATTATTTATATTTTTTCACACCCTTTTTTATTAAGCTCTAGCTCACTATTGTAAGCAAGGCCTACAGCGCTTAAAAATGATTGTAACAAACAGATCACTATCGATACAATAAATAGTTAGTTAGATATTATTGCACAAGAGTGTTGTTTTTAATCATTGGTTTTATTGGTAATATTATTGCTCTGTCGTATCATTGTCTATATATTTAGACACATATATGTTTTTATTCTATCGCCTATTTATAGTAAACCATTTAAAACAAACATATCAGCCTCTATTTATTTTTTATCCGCAGAAATAGTAAAACACGTATATACATATCATTGGATTAGTCACGTTCACCACGCTATAATATTTCACTATTAGGTTTTTATTTGCATCTGCACATATATATGCGCTCAAACAATATTTGTGTATATATACAAATATATAGTTATACAACCTCCACATTTTCATTGAAGCTATGCTAACCTCAATAAAATAGCACTATATCTATTTCAACCAGCTTTTAGCGCTTCCCTATACTGTCTCAATATATATTTGTTTTCAACATCTGTTTGGAGGAACTAATGTCATTTTAGGGTGTATCAGAGTTAAGAATTGTAACATTGGTGCACTCACTCATATTTTTTCTTTCATCGCATGGATTACTGGAACCATGTCCTGTGGTCCGATGAGACCAAGATAAACTTATTTGGCTCAGATGGTGTCAAACGAGTGTCGCAGCAACCAGGTGAGGAGTAGAAAGACAAGTGTGACTTGCCTACAGTCAAGCATGGTGGTGGGAGTGTCATGGTCTGGGCCTGCATGAGTACTGCTGGCACTGGGGAGCTACAGTTCATTAAGAGAAGCATAAATGCCAACATGTACTGTGACATACTGAAGCAGAGCATGATCCCCTCAATTCGGAGACTGGGCCGCAGGGCAGTATTCCAACATGATAATGACCCCAAAAACACATCCAAGACCACCACTGCCTTGCTAAAGAAGCTGAGGGTAAAGGTGATGGACTGGCCAAGCATGTCTCCAGAACTAAACCCTATTAAGCATCTGTGGGGATTCCTCAAACGACAGATGGAGGAGCGCAAGGTCTCTAACATCCCCCAGATCCGTGATGTCGTCATGGAGGAGTGGGAGAGGACTCCAGTGGCAACCTGTGATGATCTGGTGAACTCCATGCCCAAGAGGGTTAAGGCAGTGCTGGAAAATAATGGTGGCCACACAAAATATTGACACTTTGGGCCCAATTTAGACATTTCCACTTAGGGGTGTACTCTATTTTGTTGCCAACGGTTTAGACATTAATGACTGTGTGTTGAGTTATTTTGAGGGGACAGCAAATGTACACTGTTATACAGGCTGTACACTCACTACTTTATATTGTAGCAAAGTGTCATTTCTTCAGTGTTGTCACATGAAAAGATATAATAAAATATTTACAAAAATGTGAGGGGTGTACTCACTTTTGTGAGATACTAAAGGTCGGAATGGCCTACCAGGATACCAGGAGATTTCCTGATGGGCTGCAGCAGCTGGGGCTGGAAAGCTACAATTTAAAGTGGTGATTAATGGATGCAAATAGGTTGTAGGGTGCCTATATAACAACATTCTGGCACTTTTATTTAATACAAAGTAATATAATTAATTATGAAAAAAATATTGGGAAAATGAGTATCCTAGAAATTCCCTTTGAGAAAAATGGGGCATGTGCATTCTACTGAGTCAACAGAAAATAGGGCTGGTCTTCATATTTTTCCAGGGCTGCTTTTTATTCCCAGTCCAGTCCTGGATATACTGTATATGTAGATATGTATTTATATACTTATATAAGTATTTACAGACACATATACACATATAAACATATACATACATATGTACACATGTACATATATATATATATATATATATATATATATATATATATATATATATATATATATATACATACATGACACACAATGTGAATCCGCCCTGAATAAGCCAACCACCTGAAGGTTCTGTGTAGTAAACAATCTTAAAAAAAAAACAGGAACCAGCTAGGATTTTTTCAAAAACTGGGGTCAAAATTTATTGACGTTTCGGGAAGTAAACCTCCCCTTCCTCAGAACATGTTCTGAGGAAGGCGAGGTTTACTCCCCGAAACGTCAATAAATTTTGACCCCAGTTTTTGAAAAAATCCTAGCTGGTTCCTGTTTTTTTGAAGATTATATATATATATATATATACACATGTACATATTGTGACAGAATGTCTGGTTTGGTGATAGAGGGAGTATATATTAGACCAAGTTTAATACATTTCACTTTACAATTTTGCTAAGAAACTCCAGCAAAATGATTAGTGTTTTTTAGTTGTGAATACCTTACAGCTGTTAAAGACAATTAAACTCAGGTGTGGCTCGTGATTACTGCTCCTAGGGTTTAAAATGGAAGCATTTCTCTAGCTAAGTAGATTACAGCCAGGCAGGAGGCCTGATATGATGTGTTGTGAAAAATATGATGTACTAAATGTTTTGCTGGATTTCTGTTTGCTGTTACATTCTGTAAATGACATTTGTATTGCTGCAGACAATGCAGGCAGAGATTTGCTGTTTTAGAAGCTTCTGCAGAGACTGAATCTGTTCCTTTTGCCTTACCTGTGAACAAACTGTACGCTGCTGTTAAAGTCACCTTGCTATTTTGGAACAAAATAAAGTTTTAAAAACTTTAACTGGATTGTCCTCTATTGCATTTAAACCCTAGAAGACAGTGGTTGCCAAAGGTTCTAGTTACTATATATATATATATATATATATATATATATATATATATATATATATATATATATATATATATAAGTCAATTTATCGGTCAAACCCGCTCAAAGATACAACCTGGGTTAATAATAAGGTGGAGAAACCTCATACAAAATTATTGTATGTCAGAGGGTCCACAGGGGGAATCAACAATAGAGATAAATCCATATAAGGAAAAGAGAGATGATAGTCAAAAGATAAAAGACATGATAGAAAAGGGAAAGGATTCCCTGGCCAGCACTTCTTATTAATACACCATTAATAATAACAGATGTTTTGTGTCTAGCAGTCAAGGAGCCAAACTCAGACAAGACAAAGAATCAAAATACTCAAAGTTGATACAATGAAGTGAACAATTTATTAACTAAGCAAAATAAATCTTACAAATTAAATAACCACAGTGAAATAAAGATAAGTCCGTTCCATATGGTAGAGTGGTGAGATAACATGGAAGGCCCCTTAGATGAGAGTATATCTCTCTGTAGGACTCAGCCTTTAATTGTTTGTTCACCGCTTACCACAACGTTTAACAGTATTGTTTCTTCATTTGGAACACTGTCATTTTCAAGCTGGCTTATCGTTGATTATTGAACCTGCTTATCTATCATTGTCTTCTGCCGCCGTGCATTAACTCATCACATGTTTAACAAACTTTTGCCTTGACCTGCACTGTGATCAATAATTGCAACAATCTTTGTGTTACTGAAGCACTAACATTGCATGGAACTTTTTGCTGGATAACAACTAACGCTTTGCAATGGCCACTACACCACTAACCTGTCTGTTAGCTTGCTTGCTTCATTTATTGTTGTTTATTAATTGATGCACGAACTGCACTTTATACAGCATCTTTATATTATGGTTTATCACCATTGATGGATTGGTCTCATCTCCAGTATCGCTGCTATTATATTTTCATAATTACTTTTGCACTTAGTATGCCATATTGATATTTTGTCTTCAAGGGTTATATTGTGTATTAATTTGCAATACCTTGAGCTTCCAATGTGCAATATTAGTTAGACAAATAGATAGCTTTATCGCCATGGCCATGGTTTTTATTTCACTGTGGTTATTTAATTTGTAAGATTTATTTTGCTTAGTTAATAAATTGTTCACTTCATTGTATCAACTTTGAGTATTTTGATTCTTTGTCTTGTCTGAGTTTGGCTCCTTGACTGCTAGACACACCACATCTGTTATTATTTATGGTGTATTAATAAGAAGTGCTGGCCAGGGAATCCTTTCCCTTTTCTATCATGTCTTTTATCTTTTGACTATCATCTCTCTTTTCCTTATATGGATTTATATATATAACTATATATATGCATTGGAAACCCTTGCAGTTAAGTAGATAAATACATGAAAAAATAAATTTATATTTAAGCAATATTCATAATTAATAAAGTATGTATTCCCTGTAAATATTTCACATTCCAATGTTCTGCGCATAGTAGAATATGTTCTAAGTATTAGTAAATACATCTTCCTATATATAATCATGTATATATCTATACCTATAAATAAAATCATGTGTGTATATAGGTATAGATATATATTTTACAAAAAAACATAAGATATATATATGTTCATGATTCAAATAAGTCATGTCATTTTAAACAAGTTTCCAATTTACTTTTATCACCAATTTTTCTTTGTTCTCTTGGTATTCTTGAAAGCTAAACCTAGGAGGTTCTTATGTTAATTTCTTAGACCTTGAAGGCCGCCTCTGCATTTGACAGTTTTTCACCACTAGAGGGCATTAGTTCATGTGTTTCATATAGATAACATTGAGCTAATGCACGTGAAGTTACCTAGGAGTGAGCACTGATTGGCTAAATTGCAAGTCTGTCAAAAGAAGTGAAATAAGGGGGCAGTCTTCAAGGCCTAGATTTAGAGTTCGGCGTTAACCGTGAAAACCAGCATTAGAGGCTCCTAACGCTGGTTTCTTACGCACTCCGGTATTTAGAGTTTATTTACCGCGACTCAAAATACACCTAACGCTCACCTTTCTACCGCCACCTCAGACCCAGTAGTAAACATATACCGACAAAAAAAACATCCACGAATCACAAAACAAATATTACACAAAGTACACTTACACTCATACAAACACTACACTATCTTTATTTTTCATATTTATTTTGTTTTCGTTAAAATACAAAGGATTAAAGTTGCGAGATCTCGGGTGTTTGAAATAAATCCACAAAAATCCATTTTCCCATTGACTTACATTGACACACGGGAAAAGACCCTCATATACCTACATCTAACTAATAACATTATCACAAACATACACTCATCGATGCATACAAACAATATACACCACATGACATACACAAAATTTTTATTTATTACAAAAACAACACGATTTAGTTACTTTTTCACACAAGCTCATGACGTCACTCACTTTACGAGGAAAACCAGTCTTAGAAAAAAAAATTAGAAATCTTTAGAGCCTCCATTGACTTCTATTGGGAAGACGTGCTCGTGCACGCGAAACCCTCATTTCCCTAACGCACGCAAATAGCGTAGACTGAAAAACTCCAAATACCAGCGCTAGAAAATACATGATTTTATGCGTTAGACCTAGCGATGATAAATAGATTAAGAAATGACTATTTCCCTATGGTGGACTTATGGTTTTTAATTATTAAATATTCACAACACCATAAATTTGTTTCACACTTTTAGATTACATCAACTACAAATCCACATCACTAGTAACACATTATTATTTCAATAAAATTACATTTAAAATTAAAATAAAATTCTAGACACATTTCTGGATTCACAAACACTACACAATGGGAAACACCTCTCATTTACCTTTATTATTGCATTTCAGTTATTCAACTCATATGCTTGCAGCAACAGCATATCTACATAGGCTTAACACATGATCAGTCATGGATGCACATACATTACTTTTAACATTCACTCATACATGTGCATTCAAATGATGGGGGAAAAACACATTACATTTTCTAGAGGAATCACAAAACACAACATATGGATTTTACTGTACTTTTAACATCATGATTCCATCACCAGAAACCATTAGGAATTACGTACAACAAGAACATCATTACACCAGATTACAGATGTCACTTTATGGGAAGGAACAACAATGCCACACCGCTATATAGAAGTCAGCATATGTGGGACACAATCACAATATATACGTACATGCACATAACACGCATCACCCATCACGCAACCACAAAGCACACATTTAGATTTTATTCAGCACACAATAACAATGTAGTCAAATACAACAACACAATGAGGATTTCACAACTACATAGGCAGGTTAATAATATCATGACGTCATTACAAGATTCAACCATACACATCACAGATTCACCACTGTACCGCCCCTTTAGGAACTTTAACACTCAATACTACAATACAACATATACGTAAAGAACAGTTTGGAACAGCATTATTAGGGCGATTTCAATGGGACAATTAATAAATATTGTCAGATCGCAAATCACTTATATATACAATACTACAGATGACAGCCGGAAGTTATTCAGTATTAGTGCGATTTGAATGGGACGCATACAATATTGACAGCTCGGCAATCACTTATATATACAATACTACAGATGACAGCCGGAAGTTCTTCAGTATTAGTGCCATTTGAATGGGACGCATACAATATTGACAGCTCGGCAATCACTTATATATACAATACTACAGATGACAGCCGGAAGTTATTCAGTATTAGTGCCATTTGAATGGGACGCATACAATATTGACAGCTCGGCAATCGCTTATATATACAATACTACAGATGACAGCCGGAAGTTATTCAGTATTAGTGCCATTTGAATGGGACGCATACAATATTGACAGCTCGGCAATCACTTATATATACAATACTACAGATGGCAGATGGGAAGTTCGGAATTATTATTGCGATTTGAATGGGACGCATACAATATTGACAGCTCGGCAATCACTTATATATACAATACTACAGATGGCAGATGGGAAGTTCGGAATTATTATTGCGATTTGAATGGGACGCATACAATATTGACAGCTCGGCAATCACTTATATATACAATACTACAGATGACAGCCGGAAGTTATTCAGTATTACTGCGATTTGAAAGGGACGCATACAATATTGACATCTCGGCAATCACTTATATATACAATACTACAGATGGCAGACGGGAAGTTATTCAGTATTAGTGCGATTTGAAAGGGACGCATACAATATTGACAGCTCTGAAATCACTTATATATACAATACTACAGATGACAGCCGGAAGTTCTGATTTTTTATGGCGATTTGAATGGGACGCATACAATATTGACATCTCGGCAATCACTTATATACACAATACTACAGATGACAGCCGGAAGTTATTCAGTATTAGTGCGATTTTAAAGGGACGCATACAATATTGACTGCTCGGCATTCACTTATATATACAATACTACAGATGGCAGACGGGAAGTTCGGAATTATTATTGCGATTTTAAAGGGACGCATACAATATTGACAGCTCGGCAATCACTTATATACACAATACTACAGATGGCAGACGGGAAGTTCGGAATTATTATTGTGATTTTAAAGGGACGCATACAATATTGACAGCTCTGAAATCACTTATATATACAATACTACAGATGTTACTTTATCGTTTACAAACAATGTTGCAGCAACATTGATCGATCACATTCGATGCACATTATACACAACTATGCACTTTCATTCATGTTAGCCTGGACGTGTGCTTGTTACTAGAAGATCGCGTTTAAGAAATATTGATTACGCATATGATCAAACATTACAAACATGCACTGTATGTGTGATATTTTACACTTTCACATTGAGAATCATTGTTTGAAACTAACATTTCAGCAAACAACAAATAAACGCCCACTGTGAAAGCATTCGCGCCGCTCACATACAAACAAGTGAATACAATTAGCAATCATTACAAACTCAATACCATTGGACTAATTGTACTATAAATCCCCCAAACAACATGGCCAATGCATCACTTGTGATCCACATCAGATCAAGTGCATACCTTGTTACGCTGTTTTGAAAGATGGATGACGATGACATGGTAGACACTGCTGGTGCTGCTATTGGCGAACTAGCTGTTGGTCGAATCAGGCAGCCTCGGCGGCTCAGACCGAGACGAAGGGGTCGTCTGGTTCGAGGTCCTCGTGTCTACAGGGTGAGACCCACCTTGGAAAACATGAGTGACTTTGAGGTTTTTGATAAGTATCGGCTCGATTGCGAACAGCTCATTGGCCTTTACGAGCTTCTTAAACCTCATTTGGAGCCACGTATACAAATAAGGACTGCTGTTCCCCCCATGAGTAAGATGCTAAGCTGTCTATACGTCCTGGCCTCCGGGAGTTTTCAATCCGGAGAACTGTACATGCATGGCCTGGCTCAAGGTACATTCTCTGGGGTGTTTGATAACTTTCTGAACGCCATGGTACGTATCAGTAAGCAATACATAGGATTCCCACAGAATGATGGTGATTGGAGGCGCCTGAAGCGGGAATTCTTTGATATTGCTCAATTGCCCAATGTCTTAGGAGCCATAGATTGTACCCACATTGCGCTGCGTGCTCCAATTGATGACTTGCCCTTCAGAAATCGCAAACATTTTCATAGCCTCAACGTGCAGTATGTTTGTGACGCACGGATGAGGATTATGCATGTGTATGCGAATTTTGGAGGGGCTTGTCATGATGCCCGCATCCTCTCTCTGTCGTCCCTGTGGAGCCAGTTTGAGGAAAGACAAATGCCCCCTGGTTATCTCGTTGGTGAGTATTTGTGCTCAACATGGTTAATAATGTTGACAATTGGCCCTGTATTTTTTAACTGTTAGCGTCATGTTCAGCTATAGGATTAAATTTAACCATTTGTTATTTACCGACGCTAATGTCTATTTTTATTTAAATGCAGATATGTAGCATGTCTTACCTTAAGTGTTCAGATAGAGAATGCAATGTAACCATGTATTTAGCATTTTACACAAGGTTTGTTTTCAGAACAATACGCATATGTAGCATGTCTTAGCTGAAATGGGAAGCTATTATCTCATGCAATTTAACCCTGTCATTGTCTCTTTCTGCTAATGTCTATTTTTATTTAAATGCAGATATGTAGCATGTCTTACCTTAAGTGTTCAGATAGAGAATGCAATGTAACCATGTATTTAGCATTTTACACAAGGTTTGTTTTCAGAACAATACGCATATGTAGCATGTCTTAGCTGAAATGGGAAGCTATTATCTCATGCAATTTAACCCTGTCATTGTCTCTTTCTGCTAATGTCTATTTTTATTTAAATGCAGATATGTAGCATGTCTTACCTTAAGTGTTCAGATAGAGAATGCAATGTAACCATGTATTTAGCATTTTACACAAGGTTTGTTTTCAGAACAATACGCATATGTAGCATGTCTTAGCTGAAATGGGAAGCTATTATCTCATGCAATTTAACCCTGTCATTGTCTCTTTCTGCTAATGTCTAGTTTTATTTAAATGCAGATATGTAGCATGTCTTACCTTAAGTGTTCAGATAGAGAATGCAATGTAACCATGTATTTAGCATTTTACACAAGGTTTGTTTTCAGAACAATACGCATATGTAGCATGTCTTAGCTGAAATGGGAAGATACAAAATAATATAGAAATTTTTTTATTGGTATGTTTCTGAAAAGTTTTAATATGGATTATGGTTTTTAACTAAAAAAAAATTATACAACAATATACTAGTTTAAGTATTCTGTTTGAATTATGTTCTGTTCAAAATTTATAGGTGATTCTGGGTATATGAGCCGGCCTTGGCTCATTACCCCCTTGCGTAGCCCGACTGATGTGTCTGAGGAGCGCTACAATAGGGCTCATAAGAGAACCAGGGCGGTGGTTGAACGGATGTTCGGGCTCCTGAAGATGAGGTTCAGGTGCCTGGACCGTTCTGGAGGAGCACTCCAGTACAACCCAAAGAAGGTGGCGAAGATCGTTGTAGCCTGTAGCGTCCTGCATAATATTGCACAGCGGGCTGGGATGCTGCAGGCCGTCCCGGTGGACAGAGACCTCCTCAGAGATGAGGAGGATGATCCTGTTCTAGAGGGGGAATTCCAGGACGAGGGACTTGATGTCAGAGCAGACGTCATCAACCGCCACTTTAGACGGTAAAGAATAGAAGTTAGACTGTGTAGTATTTTCAATAGATGTGAACTCTAGGGAAATGACAAGTAGAGAATTGTGCAAACATGTTAGTATTGATCAAATGTTAGAATAAATTTTAATTTTCATAATATAGGTGATGCTCTGGGCATTGGGTCCTATAGCGAGTCTTTGCCACCTGGTTTTTAAAGAGGACATCAGATGGTAAGTAGAAATGTTTGGACTGTTGCTGGCATGATTTGTACACAAAAACATCATATGGCATACATTTTAATAAATAGATTTTTGTTTACACATTACTTAAAATGTACATAATCAGAAAGGGATACTCTAGAATGACTATGGTTCAATGTCACACAGAGGTTTTTTATGCTCAATATGACTCATCTTCACATTGCTAGAAAATAACACAGGTTCATACACAGGCTTAGTAAGCTAGTGACAGATATTTATTATGAAATGGGGGGTGGGAGAGGGGTACTGAACTGATTCACACACTTGTATGATTTTTTTTTAATTAAATTTATTACATTAGGGAGATGACTTAATCTAAAGACTGAAAGGGAACAATTTGAAGCCTGACAGTCAAGATTGCCCAGACTGACAGTGGGGAAAAAGCCAAGATTGAAATTGAAGTATACCAATGGGATCATGTCTGGCATTATCTTTCAATTCTGCTGACCTTGAAAACCATACAAAGACATGTTCACATGGTAAGTGCAAACTATTTGATAGAATAAGGCTGTGGAGACATCCTATTGGAGACACTTAGATGATTTTCTATTTTGTAGATGGTATTTCCCAGTCCTCTATTTAATGAACTGATGAATAAGACACCTATTGAAGATCAACTGTTTACCCCTGAATTGACTTTCAAAGACCATGCATTATCCAGGTTGGTGCATGCTAGTTAAGAATCACATGAAGAATGTTGATTATTGTTAGCTTACATACATTAGTCATACTTATTTCATCATTAGATATTTAGGGATCACAATCAGAAAAAGGAATACATATTATAGTTGATATAGAGGTATTTGAATGGACATGAAATATTAGATTTATGTTCAGCATACATATATTGTTGAAATGTGATATACATTATTATGTATAATTTGAAATTTGGATATTTAAATTGAATTTTTAATCAACAATATAATGGTGTATGTATTTCATGAATTTTAAATCAATTTAATGATTATCTTTAAAAAATGTTGATCAAAGTTAGAGCATAGACACCATATGATTTTAAATGTATTTTATGAATATTTGACAACGTGTGTATTAACTTTGTTCCATTTTTATTATTTTTCTTTTCAGATTGGCATCTGATGACTTCCAGGAATATTTAATTTTTTTTGATTAATTATATTTTGACATGTTAATACTAAACATTTTATTATTAAATACATTATTTTGAACAGATTCTACTAAATATCAATATAATCTGTAAATAAATCAAACTTGGACTCCCATGACTGGTAGTTGGCTATTTGACAAGCACATGCATAAGATAA
This sequence comes from Bombina bombina, assembly GCF_027579735.1. Lineage (NCBI taxonomy): Eukaryota > Metazoa > Chordata > Amphibia > Anura > Bombinatoridae > Bombina > Bombina bombina. Next base: position 310,661,682 of record NC_069506.1, read on the forward strand.
AATAATGCTTTAATATTAGAAAATAAAATGCTTCCGAGAATATAAATATATATTTTATAACATTAATTGGGGAGTCAGATTCTTCAATGCTTTTATATTGAAAATGTATATATTACAATTATTTAGGATATGTAGTAAAATAATTTTTTGTTTAACATATAATAAGGTGAAGTGGTTCAATTACATGAAAGTGACAGTGTTGTTGAATGTAAAAATAATTGTATAAGATCATGTATCTTCCTTAGGTATCTAAAAAAATTAATAGAAATTATTTAAATTATTAAATTTATGAATGGTAGGTCATTTAACTTGATAATTTTTAAAAATTAGTAATTGGATGCCAGGTTAATCTATGTAATTTTCTAGTGGAGTCATTTAACTATACTTAGTAATATTATGTATTTATTACAATCTTACCTCTTGGGTTCGACATCAAATATCTATATAGAATGTAAATTCCCCTTTTGTTTATTTTGTCAATGTTAAATAAAAATACCAAATGTTTGGGTCCTTAAAGGGACAATCACAAAGTATATTTTGTATAGATTGTAAAAAATATCATACAAGAATTTAAACATATTTAGAAAGTACTATAGAATTACATTCAGTCTTTAAATATACTTGTTTTCTAAAAAAAAAAATGCACATATCTTAGTCAATGATATAAGGCATCTATATGCAAACAACAATCAGCATCAAATAGCCTATGTAGAGATGTATTTAATCCAAGAATATATATAATTACAATATAATGATTGAATAACAAAACATATTAAGTTGTTCAAATATAAGAATATTATACAAAATGCATACATAACATATAGCTTAATGTCCCTCTACACTGAAGGCTAAAAAAGACATAATTTAATAAATATATTTCAGTCAGTGTGTAAAACAATCTAGAATGTAATCTTAATTTGCTTTACTCATATGTTAGACTCATTTAGCAAAAGGAAGGTGCCTAGGTTTATGATATTTTAACCATTATTGTGAAATGTTTATTTAAAGGGACATGAACTCAAAATATACTTAAAGGTAGACAGTTAAAAAATTAATGATTTATACATTCTGAATGAGTATTCTATTGGAATCAACTTTAAAACTTGTCTCATATTATGAATGCTCATTGTGATGTTGCTATCATTACTTTAAAATTAAGGCAGTAAATAGCTAATTTATTTGCTTCAGTACTCTGGACAGAACTTGATTGTTTGGAATAATTGATGCAACAATCGTCAAGGACAACCCATGTTTTTATAAAACAATTGTCCGTAATATAAAATATCATTATTGATTTGCAAAGAAACATAACAAGATAACTGTTAAAATTTGATAATCTGATTAAAGAATAAAGTTGATTAACATTTCATGCTCAATCACCAATGCTAAATTTGTTGGGACAGTGTCCCTTTAAGAGATTTAAAGAGTGTATTTACTTATCTTGATATCTTCACATACTTTGCTTGAAAAGCATATCGAGATCGGCTCAGTAGATGAAGATTGGTGGATGCACAGAGATGCCTTATGTGATTGGCTCAACCATGTGCATTTAAATTTCTTATGTTGAGGATATCTAAATACTAAGAGAAATTGATTTACATTTTAAAGTCTAAACAATCTTCTATCTCTACAGATCATTTGATACAATTGTTTGTAATGTCTCTTTAAAACTAAAGACGCCATTGCACAATAACATATATGAGCACTTCAGACAAATACAAGCTCGAGGTTTATTTGCGAATAACAAAGCTGTAGTTTAATATTTATAAACAGATTATCCAAGTTACTGACATTCTAACCTGAATTTTAACATTAATAAATATTGCGTGGGAAACGCATCTTGAAACACCAGATTAGCATCTTTAAACATTAGAGTCTAATGTCACGCAATAGCACACAATCAATGTGCATTATGAAATGCATTTAATAGAGCAATGTCAATACTTCACAATAAATGTATTTAAAGAACAATAAAGACATACAATATGAAATGTGTATTTGTATTAAAGAAACAGACCGTTATTAAACCGAGAAATGTCGACAACATTAATAATGTGACAGTATTAGATTTTAAAGAGTATTTAATCATTAATATTTAACGTATCACGGATATTAAATCTGCGTCACACATATCCGCATGACAGGCCCATGAGTTACAAATAAGTATACATGAAAAATGAAGTTACAGCACCACCATGAGGTATGTGTAAGGAAGTTACTAAGATATGAAACATTAAGGAACGGCCAATCAGAGTTCATCACACAAACACAACTTGAGTCAGGATGGTCTCACACACATTCTAACAATATTTCAAACTTTTATCCAATCAGATGTACAGATAACTTGTCCCATGGTGCATCTCATGTTTACTTCACCATATAAAAGTCCATTACACGTTGCCATCTTTGTCAGTTCTCTAATGCCTGCAGGCGTACTAGATATATTTTTATATATATATATATATTTGAGAAGACAACCCAGCAGGCATGTCAGTTCCCAGGTTCACCAAGGAGGAGAACGCTGCACTGGTCCACGCCGTCAAGGACTTTTATCCCCAGCTGTTTGGGAACAAGAGGAGGTTGACAGATGCGCACGTTAAGAAGGCCCTCTGGGAGTCTATCACCAATGCGGTTAGATTGGTGTGTGACGTCCAGAGGACCCAGGATCAGATCATGAGGAGATTCGGAGATATGAGGTTGCGTTTATCGAAAAAAGTAAACCTCATAAGGGACTGGGTACAAGCCCGTAAAAGAGGTGGCAAAAGAGAGGCCCCGCGGAAACTGTACCTACTCCCTTATGAGGTGACTTTATGCGAGCTCCTCAATCTCCGGGTCCCCAAAAGATTTAGATCCTTGCCATCCTCGGCCTCCTCTTCTTCCCTCCCAGCTGCGGGATCTGAAAGTCCTGACGCGGGGGACAGGGCAGATGCTTCTCCGTCCGGTGGCCTGGGAGGAGATGATAGAGAATCTGAACCAGGTAATTATCCAACTTCATATAATATGTTAATATTTTATTAGACTTTTAGAAAATGTGCATATAGTCAGATACTAAACCTATACAGATCTCACAACATACACTACATATGATGTTTAGATATCTGATTTTAGATTATTGACACATGAAATAGGAATGATGTTTCTTGCGCTCTACAGAATATGCGTCACAGAGCGGAAATGTAATTTCTCATCCACGTTAACATGGGTTTGCGGAAAGTGGCATTGCTTTATACATATTGGTGAAATGACGGATGCGTAATTCCGCTTGGAATCATTGCGCAATGATCGCGAAAATGGCATTTCTCATCCACGTTAACATGGGTTTGCGGAAAGTGGCATTGCTTTATACATATTGGTGAAATGACGGATGCGTAATTCCGCTTGGAATCATTGCGCAATGATCGCGAAAATGGCATTTCTCATCCATGTTAACATGGGTTTGCGGAAAGTGGCATTGCTTTATACATGTTGTTAAAAATTAAATGGGAATTCTTAGATTAGTGAAGAATACAGTATTCTTATTTTCAATATTATAGCTAATAAAAAACCAATAATACAAAACAATTATAACATATGGCCATCAATTGATGATTATGTAATAACAAGCAGATATTCTTAAAGATACAGTAAACAACACAACTGATTGAAAATAAGAGTCCAGGATATATTTTTAATTAATTTAATTGAGGAAACTATTAACTCATGGGACTACCAAAGGATTAATATTTTTCAATTGATTTGTTATTAATGTAAATTTTTTAAACATGGCATGATTAGTATTAATGATATGCAATCCTCATTTAATATATTACAGATATGGATGTGGCTGCTGGATCCTCAAGCCAGGGCTTGTCACAGTATGGTATGTCTCTTTTTAATTGACATTTGTCTTAGAAACATGGACTGAACATTACATACTAAATACACATTGTTCAATATTTAGATGTAATGTCTATTTAATAGATGAAAATTAAATAATTATTCGGATATCCTTAAATAACATATTACATTTTAATTGCATGCTCAATACCATTCATGACATCAACATATGGAGTAGATAATTCATTAACAACAACATTGTGGAATCAATTTAATTTTACATTAAAGGGATACTGAGCTACAATTATTAATATTGTCATTCAGATACAGTATGCAATATTAATAAACACAAAAATATAATACTATCATCATATGTGACATATTCTATTGCTAAATGTATTGTAAAATAAAGAAAGTACGTTGATGTGCATCTAAATTTTGGTTGACCAACCTGGGTTTTTATTGATGATTGGTGGATACCTTCAACAAACAATATTTATTGAATCCAATATTCCTTATCTGCCTTTAAGATTAATATCGAGCAACATTCTAATTATAATAGGAGTCAATGTTAAATAATTTTTTACAGTTTGAACATAGAAATCAATTATTTAAATTAATCATGTCAGTGTCCCTTTAAGACAAAATAGATTCATTCATCTTTACATTCTTTTTATTAAAAACTATTGATATATAAATCACATTCTCTGTTGGAGTTACTTTATAGATATCTGCATACTCTAACAGCACCATGATTACATATTTGTAATAATCAATTTTGTTTTGTATTGTGATAAATATGTGTTGTGTCCTAAACAAGATTACTGTACATTGCAAAAATGGCTCGATGTGACACATGTGTTTGTTTAGATTTGTCAACAGATGCTACTCAATATGTGGTTTGTGTGTATTCTTGTAACTTCTTAAGGACATATGACGGAATTATTCCGTCATAAAACAATTGAGCAAAGTGAAAGGCGTGTCCTTAAAGGGTTAAGAACATTGATCATTGGGTATATTTAGATATGCAATAGCAGCATCTGAGATGACTTTGATGTCTAATGTAGTCTGACATTAAACATATGTTCAATACAGATATTTGTACAGAATCCCCTTGATTCAATCAAGCATTTTCTTGTGTAATGACTGCTCTATTCTTCACATTTTAAAGTTGATTCATGTTAAAATTCTAGACAGATGTGATTTAGTGATATCCAAAATGTGTTTAATAATATATATCTATATCATTCATAGAGAGAGTTGGTGTGGTGAGCCCACAGGAATCCAGCAGTGACATAGAGACGCCTTTGCGGTCTCCTGGTAAGTCCATTGACTCATTTATATGTAATTGAAGGTGTATTGCTAATCAATATTATGATCATGATTCTGATGAAGCATAACATTATAAAAATTCAAAATATTTATCTTCTGATTATATATTAATTTATTTTTCATATTGAACGATTAATAATTTCTACTTTATTAGTCTACACATTTGTTATTCATAAGATGTATAACATATGTTTGTTTCCATTAGATTTTTTGACAACAGTCATCAAGTTATACACACATGAGAAATCTTAAATGTTCTATGTACTATGCTTTTATGAATTTAACATTAATACAAACAATACATTAAAATTAATATTCATTGACAATAACAAATCTATTGTCATTTGTATGCTCCATCAAAATGATGTAAATCATAACTTTGTGTGTGTATATCTTTAATGCAACATTGATGTGCGTATTTGAGCAACAGTAACATATGTTATAATATCTGATCTTAACGTGTACACAACATGTTATGTTTTACAGAGATTGCTGTCACATGTGGGACGGAGGAGGAAGAGGCTGCCTTGGAGTCTGATGGTATGTGAAATATATCTATCATGTTTCCAACATGTTTTTTTTTTGGAAATCATTTTATTGAAGACCTTAAAAGTCTACAGCTTTTGCCCTTTAAAAAGGAATATTATTTGTCTGTTCAAATACACTACTGCCCCCTTTCTATATCAGGCAGCATGAAATTCTGCTTGTATATTTATTTTGAAATATTTCTAATTCATGCCATCATTATGTCACATGCATATTCCATGCCAAAAAACAATAATAAGGTTCAAATTGTACAGACAGTCATTGATATTCATCTGAGTGCCTATATACATACCATATCCTCATTTCAGAATTGTTTAAAAATTCAAACACACTTCGAAGTATATTGAAAACATAATCAATTTGAAATGCGTTGATTTGATGTCAGGATGTATGAGATGTTAATATATTTTCTTTACATTTTCAGATGGATCCACCACTTCTGGTCATCTGGTTTCCGCCCCTGCCCAGTCACAGACCCCTCCCCATGCACACACCCATGACCATGGCCACACCCCTGCACAGACCCAGAGCCCTTCCCATGACCAAACTCATGACCATGCCCAGACCACTGCCAGCCCTTCCCATATTTCATATCCTGTCCCTCCCAAAAAACGCCCATACACCCCCCTTCGCCGCTCTCCCCGTATTCTGGCCCGTACAGCTGCCCAGACCCAAACTCCCCACTCCCCAGCTGTACGGTCTACCCCGGAGCGGCAGCTCACCCCTCCCCAAGCCATTCACATCCCTCCCCAAGCCAATCCCATCCCTCCCCCCTGTCTCAACCTTCATTGTCCTGGGTGTCAGATTGTCCTTCCCAGGCACAGCTGTAAGTATCATTCTAAATACACTTTATAAGATACTTAAAGGTACAGTGAAGTTAAATTGTGAATCAAATCCAGCATGCAATGTTAATCAAATTTATAATTTCATACTCTTATTAATTATTCGTCATTCTCTTGATATATTTTTGTAAAAAAAGTAATTACTATAATTAGTTTAAACAATAAAATAAATCTGGCCATCATTTCTTTATTGTTGGATGAATGTATCCATCAACCAGCATGCACAAACAAAGTTGATAAACAAATATTTGCTTCCATAAAAAGCAACATTCTTGCTTTCAAAATATAGCTTGAGAATTAAAACATATAATGAATATGTGTAATTTAAGAAGATTTGTCATGTCATGCTCTATCTGAATGAGTCCATTAAATATTTAGGTTCAGTGTCCCTTTAATTGGATATCACTACATATACCAATCACCACTACTTGGATCCAAAATTTTATGTACAAATGTGGATACATTATCTCTTGTCTAACCCAGTGGGAATGTAATTTCTTCTGGTTGCTATGTTTACACAGCTTGTCCTCAATGCAAAAATGTTTAAGGATAGGTGTGCCTACCACAGTCTAAATTAAATTTTTAAATTTCTGATGTAAGTACAATGTAAATCCTTTAACAAGATTTGATACACTCAAGCTGTATACGTGGATCATCTAAAACCAATTAAAGGGGACAACATGTTTGAGTAACATGTCCCTTTAATGATTTCTGTCTGTCTGAATAACCTAATTCATGTGTAAAGAATAAATGTAAACTAATTAATGTAAATAATTATTTGTCTTTATGATGACAATGTATGTATTAAAATTTTTAGTCTGTTGTGTAATTATCCTTAATCTTTAATTTTATTTTATTTTAGGCTGTGACTCAGCATGGCTCATGCTAGAAGGGATAGCAAGAGTAGAGCAGGCCGTGTTGAGGAACGCAGCTGTCCTGAGAGGGATGAACGACACCATGCAGGCCCAGCTCCGGGTTCAGGACTTGACTCTGCGTGAAATTATGCAATTACGTTCAAGGCCTGAATCTGGAGCTGGACATGCACAGGACAATGAAGAGGATGACCAGTAAGTGGAGGATCTGGATATGCTCCATGGTGGCAGATAAGAATCCTCCGTCCACATGTTGAATTTTTATTGTTAGTGTTGCCATTTGGCCTTTTTTTCTGTTTATTGTTGTGCCTGTTGCACTCTTTTACCTTGTCATATGTCTCCAATGGGGCTATGCTGGCCCTTGGCAACTCTCTTCATGGACTGTGATGCACTGTGTTACCTTGCCATGTGTCTCCAATGGGGCTATGCTGGCCCTTGGCAACTCTCTTCATGGACTGTGATGCACTGTGTTACCTTGTCATGTGTCTCCAATGGGGCTATGCTGGCCCTTGGCAACTCTCTTCATGGACTGTGATGCACTGTGTTACCTTGCCATGTGTCTCCAATGGGGCTATGCTGGCCCTTGGCAACTCTCTTCATGGACTGTGATGCACTGTGTTACCTTGTCATGTGTCTCCAATGGGGCTATGCTGGCCCTTGGCAACTCTCTTCATGGACTGTGATGCACTGTGTTACCTTGCCATGTGTCTCCAATGGGGCTATGCTGGCCCTTGGCAACTCTCTTCATGGACTGTGATGCACTGTGTTACCTTGTCATGTGTCTCCAATGGGGCTATGCTGGCCCTTGGCAACTCTCTTCATGGACTGTGATGCACTGTGTTACCTTGCCATGTGTCTCCAATGGGGCTATGCTGGCCCTTGGCAACTCTCTTCATGGACTGTGATGCACTGTGTTACCTTGTCATGTGTCTCCAATGGGGCTATGCTGGCCCTTGGCAACTCTCTTCATGGACTGTGATGCACTGTGTTACCTTGTCATGTGTCTCCAATGGGTCTATGCTGGCCCTTGGCAACTCTCTTCATGGACTGTGATGCACTGTGTTACCTTGCCATGTGTCTCCAATGGGGCTATGCTGGCCCTTGGCAACTCTCTTCATGGACTGTGATGCACTGTGTTACCTTGTCATGTGTCTCCAATGGGGCTATGCTGGCCCTTGGCAACTCTCTTCATGGACTGTGATGCACTGTGTTACCTTGCCATGTGTCTCCAATGGGGCTATGCTGGCCCTTGGCAACTCTCTTCATGGACTGTGATGCACTGTGTTACCTTGTCATGTGTCTCCAATGGGGCTATGCTGGCCCTTGGCAACTCTCTTCATGGACTGTGATGCACTGTGTTACCTTGCCATGTGTCTCCAATGGGGCTATGCTGGCCCTTGGCAACTCTCTTCATGGACTGTGATGCACTGTGTTACCTTGTCATGTGTCTCCAATGGGGCTATGCTGGCCCTTGGCAACTCTCTTCATGGACTGTGATGCACTGTGTTACCTTGCCATGTGTCTCCAATGGGGCTATGCTGGCCCTTGGCAACTCTCTTCATGGACTGTGATGCACTGTGTTACCTTGTCATGTGTCTCCAATGGGGCTATGCTGGCCCTTGGCAACTCTCTTCATGGACTGTGATGCACTGTGTTACCTTGTCATGTGTCTCCAATGGGGCTATGCTGGCCCTTGGCAACTCTCTTCATGGACTGTGATGCACTGTGTTACCTTGTCATGTGTCTCCAATGGGTCTATGCTGGCCCTTGGCAACTCTCTTCATGGACTGTGATGCACTGTGTTACCTTGTCATGTGTCTCCAATGGGGCTATGCTGGCCCTTGGCAACTCTCTTCATGGACTGTGATGCACTGTGTTACCTTGCCATGTGTCTCCAATGGGGCTATGCTGGCCCTTGGCAACTCTCTTCATGGACTGTGATGCACTGTGTTACCTTGTCATGTGTCTCCAATGGGGCTATGCTGGCCCTTGGCAACTCTCTTCATGGACTGTGATGCACTGTGTTACCTTGTCATGTGTCTCCAATGGGGCTATGCTGGCCCTTGGCAACTCTCTTCATGGACTGTGATGCACTGTGTTACCTTGCCATGTGTCTCCAATGGGGCTATGCTGGCCCTTGGCAACTCTCTTCATGGACTGTGATGCACTGTGTTACCTTGTCATGTGTCTCCAATGGGGCTATGCTGGCCCTTGGCAACTCTCTTCATGGACTGTGATGCACTGTGTTACCTTGCCATGTGTCTCCAATGGGGCTATGCTGGCCCTTGGCAACTCTCTTCATGGACTGTGATGCACTGTGTTACCTTGTCATGTGTCTCCAATGGGGCTATGCTGGCCCTTGGCAACTCTCTTCATGGACTGTGATGCACTGTGTTACCTTGTCATGTGTCTCCAATGGGTCTATGCTGGCCCTTGGCAACTCTCTTCATGGACTGTGATGCACTGTGTTACCTTGTCATATGGCTCATAGATTCCTTATTTTTACAAGATTATTTATAAACGTTGTGTATGTTTTCTTACATACTAATAAAATACATTTTATTTCACAAATAATTGTCCTCATTCTTCCTGTTATTTTTTGAAAGCTCTAGTTTATGTTGTTGATCCTTAAAGGGACCTACCAAATATATTTGTTATACTGAAATCATATATGTAAGACAATAGTAAATGACTTTAAGATTAACATCTCCAATGTAATCTTATTATTTGTCTTTATATTATTTTCTCTTAGCTCTATCATTGCCTGATTATGATTAGCAGAGTAATTTCTTTATATATGTATATATAGATTGGTATTTGTGTATATATGTATATTTAAATGTTCAGATCCATGTGTGTATTTAGAAAGTCTGCATGAATTGATGCACCTTTACCAAATGATCTGAGTATTGATAAAATGATATAATCCCTGTAAAGTCTTCATTTTATTGAAATAGTATTGACTATGTGTATGCTCTTTTTAAAAACAAAATAATGTCCCTTTAAGTGATGTTGATCACAATTGTTAATGAATGTTTTTCCATTTGTAAAGCGTTTTTGTCCTTTTTACAAGAACAAAGACATATAATTTTATTAATAAACAATCTTATTGTAATGTTGACAGCACCTGTATTTCATTTTCAAATCTATATTAGTGTAAAGGTGTAACCAAATAAATCTCTGTGTGTAATGCAAATAATTTAGATGATGAATATTAGTTAACTAATATGTTAACAAAAAACATCTCCTCCCATATATGGCTATAGGTAGGCTGACAATAATTAAACCTGAATAAATGACACGTTTAATCAATACATGTATAACTATTGTTATTCAACAACAATCCAAACATATCTTAAAACATCAATGGCATATGTATTTCTCATGTGTATCTTTTAAATGTTAAAGATATACACCATAGCTATAGTTCAAGGTACAGTCAAGTCCGAAAAGATGAATCAGGATTTCTTGTCATTCCTAGATAGCAATCTACACACATACTAGTTCCTAAAATATAAATAAGTTTCTTAGTGATATGCCAAGCTGTCACTGAGTCCTTGTATTGTCAGCGGTTTTTCAGCGATCTCGGATGCGCCATGTTGCTTAAGACGTCACCTGCCAGGCTGTCCAATGATTCCTTGTATTGACTGACGTTCTTACGTGATCAGGAATATGCCTTTTATTGGATTGCGTTTTGACGCGATCAAGGATGCGCCTTTTATTTTGGGCGTTCTTACGTGATCAATAATGTGCCTTTCATTGGATGGCGTTCTTACGTGATCAAGGAAGCGCGATGTTAAGACGGCACATGTAAAGTTAAAAAAACGTCTGATTGGATTACGTAGTCCCGCAATATTTGTGCACGTTAAAAACGTTTGTGACTGCATCCAATTTTAAAAAGCTTGCGAATATGTATTATTTGCATCATGTTACATTGTTGACCCGTAGCTGATAAAGACCACCACATTCTCTTTTGCTGTATGTCTGGTTGAATCAACGAACTAAAGAAAAATGTTTTCATGCATAGGATATTTCTAGGCAAGTGCAAATCTCTACAGTCCATGTTTAATATGTTTGTCAACAATATGTTCCTTTTTCTTAAAAAATTAATGTTGTGTTTAATGTTGAATATATCTAATTAATAAATAAGCGCTATTGTGTTTGAATAAATTAATCAATATGCATTTATCTTTATCATATGCTAAATATATGATGCCGACTTCTTCTAAATGTAATTTCGTTGTATATTTTATTAAAGGTTCATTAGACACTCACATTATAAATCAAAAGCTTGGATTTTGTCTCTAGTTAGATAGTCCATTGTTTAACCAATACGTTTATTTTTTCTTCTGTTCTAAGAAAATGTAAGTAATTTTCTTACTCCTCGCAAAGCCTCTGAGTTTCATGTGAGTACATTCTCCAGCTTTCTCCAGTTTGTGTAAAGGGTCTTTTCATATGTTAATGATGGTGTATTGTGTTGTTTTACGGTTGTAATGGGGGTTTCGTCTATATTTTCAATATAGCTAACCCTATTTTATTTTCAATTGTTTGAAGCTTTTTAAGATTGATATCAGTATATGTTAATCTTGTTGTTTGTAGTAGTGTCTATTACATACAGTTATGTTAAAAATATAGGATACTGTCCCTTGAATGCAAATGTTGTTTTTTGTATCATGTATGAGATCCACATAGTTTAATCTTCAAATATATTATTGTTAGCATATTTTCTCCCCCCCCCCCTCCTAAAAGGACTTTAAACCATATTCATTGTTAAATAAAAATGTCTTTACAATAAAATATTAACACAATAATGTCTCTTAAAGAAAATAGACTTTATTTAACACGTCAATATAAATGTGATTTCAATTTTTTTTAATTTGACAAAGTACATGTAGATATACCAACAAGTTTAAAATATGTGTTAGCATATGTAATGTTGTTAAAGGGACAGTTTAGAAAATATATAATGTTTGTCATTATTCTAAAAGTCAATTCTGTAATATCAAGGATATCAAATGTTTCTCAACAATTGAACATTTGTCTGGGTTTATTTAAATTTGCTATCTAAACTTATGAGGTTGGTGTGCTCATTTCTTCCATCTTGAAGAGTGCTTGTAATCATTATACAATTTGAGCACTAGAGGGCATTTTGATAGCATTTGTATATGTAAAACCTTGGGCTCATACAGCATATTATTGACCATGTATTGATCATTGATATCTAAAATGTTGTTATGTCAGAACAACAAATAAGTGGTCATTTTTCATAGTCATAGATACAAGGGTAAGCACATAAGTCACACATGTATTTCTCCATGTTTTGTTGTTTCAAACTTTATAATGCGTAATACAGTGTTTTCTTTGTAATCAATAATTTTCTGACTGTCCCTTTAAGCTGTGTTATTGGCATTCAAACAGTAATATGCCATCATGGAAAATTGTTATGGTAATTGAGTTAGCGATTGGGGAAACAGTTTGGACATCACATCACAGAAACCAATCAATATCATGAACAAGGATAGGTATGTGATGATGTGGTTTTCACACACTTATAACCCACACTCTGCAAACAATCTGCCTCCATGGACCCGGCCCCATAGAAGTCGATTATATACAGAGTGTGGTCCACAAGTGTATGAAAACCACATCATCACATACCTATCCATTACACATTAAATTAAAAAAAGCAGTGAAGATGAAAAAAATACTTACTTCCTCTTCCTTCCCCTCTTCCCACGGGGCTGAGGCTCTGGGAGAGGCAACTGCCGACTCCGAAGAGTCCTCCTTGGAGCTGTTGTGGGAGGAGTGGAAGGAAGAGTACTGGGACGACCAAGGTGAGGAGTAGATGGCTGGGGAGGAGAAGATGGATGAGGAGGAGAAGATGGCTGAGGAGGAGGATGAGTAGATGGCTGAGGAGGAGGAGGAGTAGATGGCTGAGTAGGAGGAGTAGATGGCTGAGGAGGATGAGATGGGCCGGCAGGAGGAGATGGCCCAGCAGCAAGAGGCCCAGCAACAAGAGGCACAGCAACAGGAGGTAGACCAGCATGCGCCTCCCGGAAAAATGTGAACATTTGTTGATGAAGATTAAATATTCTTGTTTGGCCTTCTTCTATTCTATTCAGTATGTTTATGATTTCATTTTGGCCTTGAATAATCTGATTTTGGCCATCAAGTATTCTGTGTCGTCCTTCTATATTTTCTATCCGGGAGGTACGCATCTGGTCTATGTACTCCAGTAGAACCCGCACCTCCGCTATCTCCTCTTGTTGTGCATGTTGAACCCGTGCACGGCGGGGTGCCCGTGCACGGCGGAGTGCGGGTCTTTGAGGGACCTCGGGTTCCGCGGGTTCCTCCTGTGCTTCCGGGGCCTCTTGATCATCTCCCGTGCGCTGTTCGTCACGGGGGGCCTCTTCCCTCCGAAGTGGAAATTCCTCACCACCACTCTCATCCCGGGGAGATGCAGGAGGCTGTGCTGCCTCGTCCCCAGACTCTGTATATAAAAAAAAAAAAGAAAAAAAAAAAAAGTATATATTAGCATATTTGCAAATAAAGGTTTAAATGACTTAGCTTACGATACAATTACAAATGCAGAATCATTAATCCACTTTGAAATCTAACAAACAATCAATACGATTTCATCTTTTTCATAAACCGTGTTTGTGATATCTGGTCAATGTGAATGTTTTTGCGTTTGTTTTCAGTCTGTTTAAATGCACACCTAACCTATAGCCTAGATACTGATGTAACCGCAAAGTAATTGAATGCGTGTAAACAACGTTATAGCATTAATCGGATACTTAACACATGAAACCCAATGTTTTATCTTTCATGATTTAGAAGCATACATTCTGTATCAACTTTCGAATGTACTTTTCTTATCTAATTCGCTTCATTCTCTGGATATTCTTTGCTGAAAAGCATATCTAAATATGCTTATAAGATGCTGATTGTTAGCTGAATATAGCTGCCTCCTGTGATTGTTTCACCGTGTGCATGGCTATTTCTTCATTAAAATATATCTCAAGAATGAATCAAATGAGGTAATATAAGTACATTTGAATGTTTTGACAAATTGTATTCGCTACCTCAATCATGAAAGTAAATGTTTGCGTATAGTGTCCCTTGAAATACATTTGTATGTGAAATTATTGTTCAATAAGCTTACCGTCAGATGAGAGTGGCAGGTTCCCGGTATCGATTCCTCCGATACCGACTACTTCCACCTCGGAGATGCTGGGACGCAACATTTCCTCCCATCGGCAGTAGTCCATTTCAATGGCAGGGCCGCCACCGGTCCCTGCGGCATGTCGGGCCTCCAGGCTTAACTTTTTTTTCAGTTCAAGTTTACAGTCCCGGTACCGATGTTTGATAGAATCCATATCGCGGTTCTGGCCACCCACTGCATTGACTGCATTCCTAATCTCGTTCCAGAGCCTCCTCCTGTCAGTCGGGGTGGTCTTTTGGTGCTGCAGCATCCTATGCCTGGCCATATAGGCCTCTACGAGGGCCTCCTTCTCCTCCATCGAAAACCTCGCCTCCCTGGTCGCCTTGGCCTTCCCCTGTGATGATGCCCTCTGTTTCCCGGACTGTGAAGCCCTACTCTGACCGCCACTGGGCCCAGCCACTTGGTCATCTTGAACCAAGTGGCTGGGTCCACCCACCGCTTCCACCCCCGCTTCCTGCCCCCCTTCCTGCCCTGTTCCTCTCCCCCTCCCTCTACTCCCCCCTCTACCTGTCCCCTACTAAACCCCAAATAATCAAACAAAAAGTGAGTGTGATGAAATTAAAGGGGGTCAAAATAAAGAACTAAAAAGACAAAAAAGGTGCTTAAAGTGTGAGAGGGATGTAAAAAACAAAGAGGGTAAGGAGTCTTTAAATAAACGAAAAGAATAAGACTAAAAGGAGGATATGTAAACTAAATGTAACTAGGGGATGGGTATGGGATGGGTATGGGGTATGGGATAAGAGTAAATGGGATGAAAGGGAATGGGACTACAAGGAATGGGGTATGGAGTGTAGTATGAGGGGGTAGGGGGTATGGAGTGTATGTAGTGTTATTGATAAGTGTATGTATGTATTGAATGTGTTTGCGTGTAAATGTGTTAAGTGTACAGAAAAATCACTCGCTCGCTAACTCACACTACTTCTAATTCTCACTAACAAACACTCCCACTAACGCTCACTAACTACCACTAACTGACGCTCACACTAACAACTCTCACTAATAACTCCCACTAACTCACTCACGCTCCCACTAACAGACTCTCTCCCACTCCCACTAACTACCACTAACTCACTCACTCTCTCACGCTAACACTACCAACTGACTCTCTCACGCTAACACTAACTCTCAAAAATTCGCAAACTCTCTATTCTTAAACCTCCAATCTCCAAAGACCCAACAGCAACACAGTCAAAGAAGCCATGCTTGTGTGGTGCTTATATACCCTGTGTAAATGTTTAATGATGTACCTATTTGCGTTGTAAATAGTGTTCAGGTGTGCTTTATTAGCAATTAATATTATTGCAATGTGTATTAGGTGTGTGAATTTGCGCATGCTCATTTTGAGTTGGTATTTGTGGAATGTGCAGAATGCGATGATGTCATAGTGGTCGTTTTCTCTAACATTGTCCAATAGTATTCATTTTAAATGTGAATTTGCGATGGTGTGTTATTAGTGAAGTGTTGTATATGTATGTTTGTCCTAATATATAGTGATATTGAATACGATCTTTTTTCTAGTGTATGTATATCATTTTTAATCCTTGTTGTTATTTTGCGATTTTCCGCATCTTAAAGTATATGCGTATTCCCCGTATAAAAATTTTATTAAAACATCCCCCGCTTGTGAATGTGTAATGCTTGTGTGATTTGTTGATTGATTGTTGTTGTGACATTTGCGGCGTGTTATTGTTGTGCATGATGTGGTATGCGTCATATGACTGAGCTGTGCGTATTCTCGCGAGATCGAGTGTTAGGTGAAAAAAGATATTTTTTTGCTTTCCCATTGATCTCTATGGGAGACTGTCTTACGCGGGCAGTATTACGCGTGTGACATACACGCGTTAGGAGCATCGTTAGATGGTCTTATTTTAACTCTAAATACCGGAGTCAAACAATGCCGTGCGTTAGACATAAAACACGCGTGGCGTTAACAGCCCTTTTACCGCCGAACTCTAAATCTAGGCCCAAGTCTGCAGAGGCTGAGATACAAGGTAATCACAGAGGTAAAACGTGTATAATTATAACTGTATTGGTTATGCAAAACTAATTCTGGTGTTGACTGTCCCTTTCATAGAACATATTATGCTATGTGAAGAAAATTGGAATGTGAAATATTTATATTTTCATGTCGAATTAGCGCACTTGAGAATCGGGTTTGTGCGTGAATAGGGTGTTAAGTTTTTTCCCTTTTTTTGCTTCATTGACTTCTATGGGGGAATAGGTTATTGTGTGTGCGATATTCAAAGATCTATTTTTTTGTACTTTTCGGGTAAACAGTTTACTTTCAACTCTAAAAACAATCGAAAAAGCTTATTTCTAGCAGGGTTAATGCTCTAGCGGGAGCATAGATAGTGTTCCAATTGAAATCTAGCCCAAAGATTGCTCATTTTGATCAAACTATCTGTATTAAAAAATGTATTAATAATAATAACAATATTAATTTACTTTAATAGAGAACAGTTTATGACCATGTCACTCTTGTCTGCATTAAAAAGAGTGTAAGTGCCTTATATTCAAAACCTCGCTAACATGGAAAGAAATCACGCAAAATCTATGGGATTTTTTTTTAACCCCTTAATGACCACAGCACTTTTCCATTTTCTGTCTGTTTGGGACCAAGGCTATTTTTACATTTTGTTTGTGTTTAGCTGTAATTTTCCTTTTACTCATTTACTGTACCCACACATATTATATACCATTTTTCTCGCCATTAAATGGACTTTCAAAATCTACCATTGTTTTCATCATATCTTATAATTTGCTGTAAAAAAAAATACAAAATATTATGAAAAAATGTAAAAAAACTTTTTCTAACTTTAACCCCCAAAATATGTTACACATCTACAACCACCAAAAAACACCCATGCTAAATAGTTTCTAAATTTTGTCCTGAGTTTAGAAATACCCATGTTCTTTGCTTTTTTTGCAAGTTATAATGCAATAAATACAAGTAGCACTTTGCTATTTCCAAACCACTTTTTTTCAAAATTTGCGTTAGTTACATTGGGACACTGATATCTGTCTGGAATCCCTGAATATCCATTGACATGTATATATATTTATTTAGAAGACATCCCAAAGTATTGATCTAGACCCATTTTAGCATATTTCATGCCACCATTTCACCGCCAAATGCGATCAAATAAAAAAAATTGTTCCCTTTTTCACAAATTTTTTCACAAACTTTAGGTTTCTCACTGAAATTATTTACAAACAACTTGTGCAATTATTGCACAAATGGTTTTAAATGCTTCTCTGGGATCCCCTTTCTTTAGAAATAGCAGACATGTATGGCTTTGGCGTTGCTTTTTGGTAATTAGAAGGCTGCTAAATGCCACTGCGCACCACATGTGTATTATGCCCAGCAGAGAATGGGTTAATTAGGGAGTATGTAGGGAGCTTCTAGGGTTAATTTTAGCTGTAGTATAGTGTAGTAGACAACCCCAAGTATTGATCTAGGCCCATTTTGGTATATTTCATGCCACCATTTCACCGCCAAATGCGATCAAATTAAAAAAAACCGTAAAATTTTTCACAATTTTAGGTTTCTCACTGAAATTATTTACAAACAGCTTGTGCAATTATGGCACAATGGTTGTAAATGCTTCTCTGGGATCCCCTTTCTTTAGAAATAGCAGACATGTATGGCTTTGGCGTTGCTTTTTGGTAATTAGAAGGCCGCTAAATGCTGCTGCGCACCACACGTGTATTATGCAGTGAAGGGGTTAATTAGGTAGTTTGTAGGGAGTTTGCAGGGTTAATTTTAGCTTTAGTGTAGAGATCAGCCTCCCATCTGACACATCACACCTCCTGATCCCTCCCAAACAGCTCCCTTCCCTCCCCCACCCCACAATTGTCCTTGCCATCTTAAGTACTGGCAGAAAGTCTGCCAGTACTAAAATAAAAGGCATCTTTGAATATTTAAAAAAAAAAAAGAGAGCATATGTACATATGCTGCTATGTAGGATCCCCTCTTAGCCCCCAACCTCCCAGATCCCCCCTAAAACAGCTCTCTAACCCCCCCTCTGCCTTATTGGGGGCCATCTTGGGTACTGGCAGCTATCTGCCAGTACCCAGTTTGCATAAAAAAAAAGTGTTTTATTATTTTATTTTTATTTTTTTCTGTAGTGTAGCTTCCCCCCCACAGACTAACATCCCACCAGCCATACCGATCTAGCTAAATTAAAAATAATATCCCCCTTTTTCCCCACTTCAAATTCAAATATTTCTGTAGTGCAGCGGTTCCCACCCGCTCCCACCCCGTGCATGCGCCCGCCCCCGCCTCCCCGTGCACGTGCGCGCGTCTGTGCGCGCGTCCGGGCATCCCCGCCCCCGATCCCGCCCACCTCCGCATCATCCAGGGCCATCGATGGCCGCCACCCGCCTCCCACACCGGCGCTCCCACCCACCAACGAACTTAGCCGTTAATGTCCGGTGCAGAGAGGGCCACAGAGTGGCTCTCTCTACATCGGATGGCTAAAAATGGTTATTGCAGGATGCCTCAATATCGAGGCATCACTGCAATAACCGGAAAGCAGCTGGAAGCGAGCAGGATCGCTTCCAGCTGCTTTCCACACCGAGGACGTGCAGAACACGTCCTCAGGCGTTAACTGCCTTTTTTTTGAGGACGTACCCTGCACGTCCTCGGTCGTTAAGGGGTTAAACCTATATTGTAATCTAGGAGTCTCTGTTTTACATCAAGAACACTAAATTGCAACATAAATATTTCTCAAGATTAAATTTGTGTTTCTAAATTTTTTCCAAGGAAGTTCCCCATTATTATTATTATTGGTTATTTGTAGAGCACCAACAGATTCTGCAGCGCTATGCCCAGGAGCCAATCAGCATCTTTTTTAGTCACATGACGTTCGCATCTGGGGTGGATGCATTCGTTCTGAAGGGGTTAAACACAAACTCCTAGCAACGTGAAAAACAATTATTACAAACACAACACTTAAGGCCAGATTATGAGTTTTGCGTTAGAAGCTATGAGGTGCTAATGAGCAGTTTTTTCTCACCGCTCACTTACCTGCAGCACTGGTAATACGGGTTTTTACAAACCTGGCGTTAAAAGGCAAGAAGTGAGCGTAGAGCAAAATTGAGCTCCTTACCGCATTTAAATACCAGCGCTGCTTAAGTCAGCGGTGAGCTGGTTGTACGTGCTTATGCACGATTTCCCCATAGGAATCAACGGGGAGAGCCGGCTGAGAAAAAGTCTAAAACCTGCTAAAAAGCAGCGTAAAACTCAGTAACGCAGCCCCATTGATTCCTATGAAGAAATAAAAGTTATGTTTACACCTAACACCCTAACATGAACCCCGAGTCAAAACACCCCGGCCTAGATTTGGAGTTTGGCGTTAGCCGTGAAAACCAGCGTTAGAGGCTCCTAACGCTGGTTTTAGGCTAACTCTGGTATTTGGAGTCACTCAAAAAAGGGTCTAACCCTCACTTTTCAGCCGCGACTTTTCCATACTGCAGATCCCCTTACGTAAATTGCGTATCCTATCTTTTCAATGGGATTTTTCTAACTCCAGTATTTAGAGTCGTGTCTGAAGTGAGCGTTAGAAATCTAACGACAAAACTCCAGCCGCAGGAAAAAAGTCAGTAGTTAAGAGCTTTCTGGGCTAACGCCGGTTTAAAAAGCTCTTGACTACTGTACTCTAAAGTACACTAACACCCATAAACTACCTATGTAACCCTAAACCGAGGTCCCCCCACATCGCCGCCACTCGATTAAAATTTTTTAACCCCTAATCTGCCGACCGCCAACTACGTTATACTTATGTACCCCTAATCTGCTGCCCCTAACACCCGCCGACCCCTATATTATATTTATTAACCCCTAACCTGCCCCCCACAACGTCGCCGCCAGCTACCTACACTTATTAACCCCTAATCTGCCGACCGCAAAGCGCCGCCACCTATGTTATCCTTATGTACCCCTAATCTGCTGCCCCTAACACCGCCGACCCCTATATTATATTTATTAACCCCTAATCTGCCCCCCTCAACGTCGCCTCCACCTGCCTACACTTATTAACCCCTAATCTGCCGAGCGGACCGCACCGCTACTATAATAAAGTTATTAACCCCTAATCCGCCTCACTAACCCTATAATAAATAGTATTAACCCCTAATCTGCCCTCCCTAACATCGCCGACACCTAACTTCAATTATTAACCCCTAATCTGCCGACCGGAGCTCACCGCTATTCTAATAAATGTATTAACCCCTAAAGCTAAGTCTAACCCTAACACTAACACCCCCCTAAGTTAACTATAATTTTAATCTAACGAAATTAATTAACTCTTATTAAATAAATTAATCCTATTTAAAGATAAATACTTACCTGTAAAATAAATCCTAATATAGCTATAATATAAATTATAATTACATTGTAGCTATTTTAGGATTAATATTTATTTTACAGGCAACTTTGTAATTATTTTAACCAGGTACAATAGCTATTAAATAGTTAAGAACTATTTAATAGTTACCTAGTTAAAATAATTACAACATTACCTGTAAAATAAATCCTAACCTAAGTTACAATTAAACCTAACACTATACTATCATTAAATTAATTAAATAAATTAACTACAATTACCTACAATTAAACCTAACACTACACTATCAATACATTAATTAAATACAATATCTACAAATAACTACAATGAAATAAACTAACTAAAGTACAAAAAATAAAAAAGAACTAAGTTACAAAAAATAAAAAAATATCTACAAACATAAGAAAAATATTACAACAATTTTAAACTAATTACACCTACTCTAAGATCCCTAATAAAACAACAAAGCCCCCCAAAATAAAAAATGCCCTACCCTATTCTAAATTACTAAAGTTAAAAGCTCTTTTACCTTACCAGCCCTGAACAGGGCCCTTTGCGGGGCATGCCCCAAGAAGTTCAGCTCTTTTGCCTGTAAAAAAAACATACAATACCACCCCCCAACATTACAACCCACCACCCACATACCCCTAATCTAACCCAAACCCCCCTTAAATAAACCTAACACTAAGCCCCTGAAGATCTTCCTACCTTATCTTCACCATACCAGGTTCACCGATCCGTCCTGAAGAGCTCCTCCGATGTCCTGATCCAAGCCCAAGCGGGGGGCTGAAGATGTCCATGATCCGGTAGAAGTCTTCATCCAAGTGGGGCAGAAGAGGTCTTCCATCCGATTGAAGTCTTCATCCAAGCGGGGCAGAAGAGGTCTTCCATCCGATTGAAGTCTTCATCCAGGTGGCATCTTCTATCGACATCCATCTGGAGCGGAGCGGCAGCATCCTGCGGAACATCCATCCTGGCCGACGACTGAACGACGAATGACGGTTCCTTTAAATGACGTCATCCAAGATGGCGTCCCTCGAATTCCGATTGGCTGATAGGATTCTATCAGCCAATCGGAATTAAGGTAGGAATATTCTGATTGGCTGATGGAATCAGCCAATCAGATTTAGCTCGCATTCTATTGGCTGATCGGAACAGCCAATAGAATGCAAGCTCAATCTGATTGGCTGATTGGATCAGCCAATCGGATTGAACTTGATTCTGATTGGCTGATTCCATCAGCCAATCAGAATATTCCTACCTTAATTCCGATTGGCTGATAGAATCCTATCAGCCAATCGGAATTCGAGGGACGCCAACTTGGATGACGTCATTTAAAGGAACCGTCATTCGTCGTTCAGTCATCGGCCAGGATGGATGTTCCGCGTCGGAGGTCTTCAGGATGCTGCCGCTCCGCTCCAGATGGATGTCGATAGAAGATGCCGCCTGGATGAAGACTTCAATCGGATGGAAGATCTCTTCTGCCCCGCTTGGAAGAAGACTTCAATCGGATGGAAGACCTCTTCTGCCCCGCTTGGATGAAGACTTCTACCGGATCATGGACATCTTCAGCCCCCCGCTTGGGCTTGGATCAGGACATCGGAGGAGCTCTTCAGGACGGATCGGTGAACCTGGTATGGTGAAGATAAGGTAGGAAGATCTTCAGGGGCTTAGTGTTAGGTTTATTTAAGGGGGGTTTGGGTTAGATTAGGGGTATGTGGGTGGTGGGTTGTAATGTTGGGGGGGGGTATTGTATGTTTTTTTTACAGGCAAAAGAGCTGAACTTCTTGGGGCATGCCCCACAAAGGGCCCTGTTCAGGGCTGGTAAGGTAAAAGAGCTTTTAACTTTAGTAATTTAGAATAGGGTAGGGCATTTTTTTATTTTGGGGGGCTTTGTTGTTTTATTAGGCGGCTTAGAGTAGGTGTAATTAGTTTAAAATTGTTGTAATATTTTTCTTATGTTTGTAGATATTTTTTTATTTTTTGTAACTTAGTTCTTTTTTATTTTTTGTACTTTAGTTAGTTTATTTCATTGTAGTTATTTGTAGATATTGTATTTAATTAATGTATTGATAGTGTAGTGTTAGGTTTAATTGTAGGTAATTGTAGGTATTTTATTTAATTAATTTAATGATAGTATAGTGTTAGGTTTAATTGTAACTTAGGTTAGGATTTATTTTACAGGTAATTTTGTAATTATTTTAACTAGGTAACTATTAAATAGTTCTTAACTATTTAATAGCTATTGTACCTGGTTAAAATAATTACAAAGTTGCCTGTAAAATAAATATTAATCCTAAAATAGCTACAATGTAATTATAATTTATATTGTAGCTATATTAGGGTTTATTTTACAGGTAAGTATTTAGCTTTAAATAGGAATAATTTATTTAATAAGAGTTAATTAATTTCGTTAGATTAAAATTATATTTAACTTAGGGGGGTGTTATTGTTAGGGTTAGACTTAGCTTTAGTGGTTAATACATTTATTAGAATAGCGGTGAGCTCCGGTCGGCAGATTAGG
Organism: Bombina bombina; assembly: GCF_027579735.1. NCBI lineage: Eukaryota > Metazoa > Chordata > Amphibia > Anura > Bombinatoridae > Bombina > Bombina bombina. The sequence goes on from NC_069506.1 coordinate 310,685,186, forward strand.
GGTTAATAATTGAAGTTAGGTGTCGGCGATGTTAGGGAGGGCAGATTAGGGGTTAATACTATTTATTATAGGGTTAGTGAGGCGGATTAGGGGTTAATAACTTTATTATAGTAGCGCTCAGGTCCGCTCGGCAGATTAGGGGTTAATAAGTGTAGGCAGGTGGAGGCGACGTTGTGGGGGGCAGATTAGGGGTTAATAAATATAATATAGGGGTCGGCGATGTTAGGGCAGCAGATTAGGGGTACATAAGGATAATGTAAGTAGCGGCGGTTTACGGAGCGGCAGATTAGGGGTTACTAATAATATGCAGGGGTCAGCGATAGCGGGGGCGGCAGAATAGGGGTTAATAAGTGTAAGGTTAAGGGTGTTTAGACTCGGGGTACAAGTTAGAGTGTGCAGAGGTGCAGACGTAGGAAGTGTTTCCGCATAGCAAACAATGGGGCTGCGTTAGGAGCTGAACGTGGCTTTTTTGCAGGTGTTAGGTTTTTTTTCAGCTCAAACAGCCCCATTGTTTTCTATGGGGGAATCGTGCACGAGCACGTTTTTGAGGCTGGCCACTTGCGTAAGCAACTCTGGAATCAAGAGTTGAAGCTGCGTTAAAAATGCTCTACGCTCCTTTTTTGGAGCCTAACTCAGCCTTTATGTGGACTCTCAATACCAGAGTTATTTTTATGGTGCGGCCAGAAAAAAGCCGGCGTTAGCTACGCGGGTCCTTACCGACAAAACTCTAAATCTAGGCCCCCTAATCTTACACTTATTAACCCCTAATCTGCCGCACCCAACATCATCACCACCTACATTATATTTATTAACCCCTAATCTACCGCTCCGGACATCGCCGCCACCTCATTATACTTATTAACCCCTAATCTGCTGCCCCCAACATCACCGACACCTACAATGTCTCCGCAACCTAACTACACTTATTGACCCCTAATATGCCGCCCCCAATGTCGCTGCTACTATAATAAATATATTAACCCCCAAACTGCCGCACTCCTGCCTCGCGAACACTAGTTAAATATTATTAACCCATAATCTGCCATCCCTAACATCGCCGCCACCTACCTACATGTATTAACCTCTAATCTGCTGCCCCCAATGTCGCCGCCACTATACTAAATGTATTAACCCCTAAACCTAAGTCTAACCCTTACCCTAACACCCCCTAACTTAAATATAATTAAAATAAATCTAAATAAAAATTAATATTATTACCTAAATAATTCCGATTTAAAACTAAATACTTACCTGTAAAATAAACCCTAACACATTGTAGCTATCTTAGGGTTTATTTTTATTTTACACGCAAGTTTGTATTTATTTTAACTAGGTAGAATAGTTACTAAATAGTTATTAAATATTTAATAACTACCTAGCTAAAATAAAGAGAAAAGTACCTGTAAAATAAAACTTAACCTAAGTTACTCTAACACCTAACACTACACTACAATTAAATAACTTACATACAATTAGCTAAAGTACAAAAAAAACAAGCACTAATTTACAGAAAATAAAAATATAATTACAAGATATTTAAACTAATTACACCTAATCTAATAGCCCTATCAAAAAAACACAAAAAAAAAAAAAAAACCCTAGCCTAAACTAAACTATCAATAGCCCTTAAAAGGGCCTTTTGCACGGCGTTGCTCCAAAGTAATCAGATCTTTTACCTGTAAAAAAAAAATACAAACAACCCCCCCAACAGTAAAACCCCTCACCCACACAACCAACCCCCCAAATAAAATACTAACTATAAAAACCTAGGCTCCCCATTGCCCTGAAAAGGGCATTTGTATTGGCATTGCCCTTAAAAGGGCAGTTAGCTCTATTGCAGGCCCAAACCCTAACCTAAAAATAAAACCCACCCAATACACCCTTAAAAAAACCTAACACTAACCCCCTGAAGATCGACTTACAGTTCTGAAGACCGGACATCCTGTAATGTCTGAAAAAAGAGACATATGTTAGAGTGGACCTCAGCTACTGATTAAACAATATATAAATATATAAATGGTGTAGCTAAGTGTGTAGCAGGGTGTAACATAGATATTACCCTTTAGTAATATGTGATAACCTAGCACACACACAACTAGCAGTTATTATGTGAAGAAAGGAAAAAAAAATAAACAAAGCAGCAGCAAGCACTATAGCTGAAGTATCAGGATTAATACAATTCAGCAGTGTAACTAGTTGCTTTAACCTCAATTATGAAATTATTGTTAACGTTATACCTTGAATATATATATGTTTGTGCACAGAACAAGGAATGGAAAAGGCTTAAGGTGTTTTGGAAGCAATGGGAAAATGGATACTTGTAAAGTAACATGAGCTATTGTAACTAGTGCACATAGAAGATTGCGGCAAAGTGTACAGTTTGAGCAGCATAACAATATAAGCAAAAGAACCCCCTTAATATTGGTACCTGATAGACCTAAAGTTGGAGACTGGGCTTCGGTATAACCGCAAGTAAGGTAAGTGCTGAGAGCGATAAGATAGCAGCTGAAGTCGGCAGAGATTGGCGTGTGACGTCACAGAGGCCGGAGTTCCGGTTAGCGGAGCAGTTCACTTCACAGGGAAACAGCTTGAATGAGACAGGGCTCAGGGAGCGGTTGCTGCACAGACTGCAGGTAGAGGGTGGAGCTCAGGACTGGTCCGGAATGAATCAATACCAAGCAATGAGTAAGTGAGGATTGTTGCTATTTATGGAATTTGCAGGGGATTTAAAGGGCCAGTGCTATGTTACAATAGGTGAAGATAAGAAGCATGACAGAACACCCCCCTCCAGGAGCAGCATTGATGCTCAGGGTCTAGGACGATCTGGGTGTCTTTGGTGGAATCTGGAAAGTAATCTGGGAGCTGAGATATTGGTGGATGGTTCCCAAGAGTTGTGCTCACTAGAGTAGCCCTTCCATTTAATGAGATATTGAAGGACACCCCTGAGACGTCTAGCATCCAAAATGTCCTCTATCTCATATTCCATGTTAGGGTCTACAGAAACAGAGGGTAGTGTAGTATCCATTGATTGGTTACGTAAGGTTCGGTAAGGTTTAAGCAAGGATACATGGAAAGTGGGATGTATTTTGAGTGAAGTAGGTAACGTGAGTCGAACAGCATTGCAGTTGATAACCCGCTGTACAGGGAATGGTCCAATGAAGAGAGGTGAGAGCTTCCTGGATGGAGTTGATAGGCGAAGATTTTTTGTGGAGAGCCAGACGAGATCTCCTACTTTGTATGTAGGTGGTGGAGTGCGACGGCAGTCATAATACTTTTTCTGTATAATCTTTGCATCTTCGATTGCTTGTTTGATGGTTATGAAGTTAGAACTGATGGTGGAAGCTAAATCTGAAATGTGGGAATGATCCGAAACCAGTTCAGGCAAGTATTGGAACGTAGGATGGAAACCATAGTTGACATAGAAAGGTGTCTGTTTAGTTGTAGAATGCAAAGTATTATTGAAGACAAATTCAGCGAAATGTAACTGTTGGGACCAGGAGTGTTGGTTAGTATGGCAATAAGTTCGTAGGAACTGTTCCACCCATTGATTACACCGTTCCGTCTGTCCATTTGTCTGAGGATGGTAAGAAGAAGAAAGGGACTTTTCAATGGAAAACTGTTTACAGAAGGCAGACCAAAGAGCGCTAGTGAATTGGGACCCTCGATCAGTCAGAATTTTCTTAGGCAAACCATGTAGCTGAAAAGATCCACTACTACTACAATAGTGGTGTTTTTGTCAGAAGTAGGTAAATCCACGATGTAATCCAGAGCGATTTCCTGCCAGGGTTTCTCGGGAGTAGGTATTGAGAGTAGAAGACCGTAAGGTGGTCTTTTGTTCCTTTTGGATATGGTACAAGTGGGGCAAGAGTTTATTAACTGAGTTACATCAGTCAACATGGTAGGCCATCAGTAAGATCTCTGTACCAATTCTCTAGTTTTTTTCAGTCCACAATGTCCCCCAAGAGATGAATCATGAGCGGATCTGAATAGTTGGTCACGTAGAGAAGGAGGGAGGTACAGTTAATTCCCATAACAGTAGAGTCCATCGTTATTCTTCCTTAAGAGATGTTCAATTTTTGAAGAATCTTTTATTTGTTCAGTACGTAATAAAGGAACAGAATCAATCATAAACAGAAGGAAATTTTCTTCAGGAATAATGTTCTGGGTTGTAGTCGTAGCTGATAACGTTTGTGGGAGACGAGATAGCGCATCTGCCTTCCCATTCTTGCTGGCTGGTCTGTAGGTAATGAGAAAATTAAAGCGTGAAAAGAATAAATTCCAACGAACTTGGCGGGCAGAGAGTGTTCTTGTGGACTTCAGGAATTGTAAGTTCCTATGATCAGTGTAAACTACAGTTGGTGTTGTAGCTCCTTCCAGTAGGTGTCTCCATTGTTCAAATGCGGCCTTTATGGCGAGGAGTTCCTTTTCGCCAACTGGATAATTTCTCTCTGCTGTTGTTAAGGTACGAGAATAGTAAGCAACAGGATGCAATGGTTGTTGTAGAGATTGTCGTTGTGAGAGGATAGCTCCAAGGGCAAAGTCAGAAGCGTCTACTTCAAGAGTATAAGGGAGTTCTGAGTTAGGGTAGCGCAAAATAGGTGCAGAGGTAAAACGTGATTTCAATAAATCAAAGGTATTTTGGGTGGCAGTAGTCCAGGTGAATTTTATATTTTGTTTTGTAAGATCGATAAGAGGTTTAGCCAGGGATGAGTAGTTTTTTATAAATTTCCTGTAGAAGTTGGCGAATCCCAGAAAACTTTGTACTTGTTTTCTGGAAGTAGGGACAGGCCAATCTACTACAGTTTTAATTTTAGTGTCGTCCATACGTATACCCTTGTCAGATATTATGTACCCAAGGAACGGTATACTATTTGCATGAAAGGTGCATTTTTCAGCTTTTACATATAAAGAATTGCTTCTGAGTCTAGTCAGTACCTGACGGACGTGGATTTTGTGTTCTGATAGAGATTTTGAGAAAATGAGAATGTCGTCTAGATAAATGACCACATAGGTATCCAGTATATCCTTGAAAATATAATTTATCAGGTGCTGGAAGGTGGCAGGAGCATTGCAGAGACCGAATGGCATGACTACATATTCGTATAACCCATAACGAGTACGAAATGCAGTCAGCCATTCGTCTCCTGCCCTCATCCTGATCAAGTTATAGGCGCCCCTAAGGTCTAGCTTAGTGAAAATTTTAGAGCCCTCTAGATGCTCAATTAATTCGCTGATAAGTGGTAGGGGGTAACTGTTTTTTATAGTTATTTTATTTAACTGCCTATAGTGCACTATAGGTCTTAGAGAAGCGTCTTTGTTTTTTACGAAGAAAATTCCTGCTGCTGCAGGAGAAGTTGATGGTCTTATAAAACCTTTTTTAAGGTTTTCTTCGAGGTAAGTTTTAAGATGAAGTAATTCTGGTTTAGACAAAGGGAAAATGTGCCCACAGGGAATAGCTGCACCTGGAAGTAAATCGATTGGGCAGTCATATGGCCTGTGTGGTGGGAGATTTTCTGATTGTTTCTTGCTGAACACATCAGTAAAATCGTCATAATCAATGGGCACATTTGTATGCAACCCTTCAGGGGAAAGTTGAAGTAACAGTTGGGGGTAACAGGTTACCTTGCAATAATCAGATCTAAATTGTAGAGAAAGAGATGACCAAGAGATAACAGGATCATGTTGCCTAAGCCACTGTAACCCTAAAATTAGAGGAAAATCGGGTGAGGTAATGACATCGAATTTGATATACTCCCTATGGTGACACTCTGTCGACATTAAGATGGGAGTCGTTTCAAACAAAACAGGTCCTGTGGACAAGACCTCACCATCTATCCCTCTCAAATGAACAGGAGACAATTTCTTATGCAGGGGTATTTTATTTGTTTCACAAAAAGTTACATCAATGTAAGAGAGGGATGCTCCAGAGTCAATAATCCCTTGGACGGTCACCCGAGTTTGATCCCACTGTAAAACAAGATTAGTTTTACAATACTGATTGCTTTTGAGAACAGTCTTTATTGAAGGAGAGGGAGTAAACAGCTTACCCTTTCTTTGGCGAATGAGGTTGGGGCAGTCTCTAATCCCGTGCTCTTCAGAGGCACAGTACATGCACAGGTTATGAGTGCGACGTCTTATCTTTTCCTGGGAACTTAGGGGTCCTCTTAGGAAGGCGATATCCATAGGTTCTGGAGGGGTTTTTGAGTGTGTACTGGGTGGGTTGGTTGGATACCTTGGTCTAGAGGATGAGTCATGACTAGTTCTCTCATGATGTCTTTCCTTGAGCCTTCTATCTATGCAGATAGAGAGATCTATAAGTTGTTCCAAAGTAGGAGGTATTTGGGTGCGAGAGAGCTCATCCTTAACAGCATCCGACAACCCCAACCGAAATTGATTTCGGAGAGACAAGTTGTTCCATTGGGTGTCGGGAGCCCACCACTTGAATTCTGCTATATATTCCTCTACCTCTCTTTTCCTCTGCCTTAAAGACCTCATGGCATTTTCAGCCGTTTGCTGCTTAAAGGGGTCCTGATAAATTTGTGATAAGGCAGAGAAAAGAGTCCAAGGAATTGAGAATGTCATCATTGTGCTCCAAAAAAGTATTAGCCCATGCCCTAGGCTCTGCCCTTAAGTAGGAAATGGTTGTCATAACTTTTACCCTATCATTAGGATAGGTATAGGTTTTGAGAGTAAACAATAAATAGCATGAATTTTTAAATTCCCTAAAAATCTTCCTATCTCCAGAGAAAGGTTCAGGGGTACTAATCTGGGGTTCTAGAGGAGGGGGCTTCCTATTAACTACCTCCTTGATATAAGTTTTCAAATTGTCATTTTCAAGTTTTAGTGCAGTAAGACCTTCAGTTAGTAAATCTACTTTGTTAGTAAGTATTTGTATGTGTGTATTCATATCAGTTGGGTCCATTTTAAAAGGGCTTGGTATTTCTGTAATGTCTGAAAAAAGAGACATATGTTAGAGTGGACCTCAGCTACTGATTAAACAATATATAAATATATAAATGGTGTAGCTAAGTGTGTAGCAGGGTGTCACATAGATATTACCCTTTAGTAATATGTGATAACCTAGCACACACACAACTAGCAGTTATTATGTGAAGAAAGGAAAAAAAATAAACAAAGCAGCAGCAAGCACTATAGCTGAAGTATCAGGATTAATACAATTCAGCAGTATAACTAGTTGCTTTAACCTCAATTATGAAATTATTGTTAACGTTATACCTTGAATATATATATGTTTGTGCACAGAACAAGGAATGGAAAAGGCTTAAGGTGTTTTGGAAGCAATGGGAAAATGGATACTTGTAAAGTAACATGAGCTCTTGTAACTAGTGCACATAGAAGATTGCGGCAAAGTGTACAGTTTGAGCAGCATAACAATATAAGCAAAAGAACCCCCTTAATATTGGTACCTGATAGACCTAAAGTTGGAGACTGGGCTTCGGTATAACCGCAAGTAAGGTAAGTGCTGAGAGCGGTAAGATAGCAGCTGAAGTCGGCAGAGAGGGGCGTGTGACGTCACAGAGGCCGGAGTTCCGGTTAGCGGAGCAGTTCACTTCACAGGGAAACAGCTTGAATGAGACAGGGCTCAGGGAGCGGTTGCTGCACAGACTGCAGGTAGAGGGTGGAGCTCAGGACTGGTCCGGAATGAATCAATACCAAGTAATGAGTAAGTGAGGATTGTTGCTATTTATGGAAGTTTCAGGGGATTTAAAGGGCCAGTGCTATGTTACAATAGGTGAGGATAAGAAGCATGACACATCCATCCTCAATGAAGTGGCAGAAGTCTTCATCCAACTGGTCCGAAGTCCTCAACAAAGCCGGTAGAAGTCTTCATCCAAGCCGGGCGAAGTGGTCCTCCAGACGGGTAGAAGTCTTCATCCAGACGGCATCTTCTATCTTCATCCATCCGACGCGGAGCGGGTCCATCTTCAAGACATCCTCTTTATCCGGAGTCTTCTTACTAAATGACGGTTCCTTTAAATGATGTCATCCAAGATGGCGTCCCTTAGATTCCGATTGGCTGGGTGACGTCACCGAAGGACGAATGGCGGAACACAGAAGATCTGTTGGCATTATCAGGCACAGAAAGGCAGCAGGTAGGTAAGAGAACAGTTTCTTGAGATCCACTTACACAGAGGACCAGAATAGTTACAGGAAGCAAGAAAGCAGCAAGGAAAAGAATACCTTTCTCTCTTCAAACAGCTTAGCACAGCAAACAAGAAGCAGAATCAAACAGGCAATACCAAGCAATGATTACTAGTGCTGACCAGCTATTAAGCAGGTGGAAAAGGGGGATGAGACTAATTGTTAAAGGGAAAGAAAGGTTTAGGTGATTAATACATGGAAAGCCTGGGAGACATCACAGTATCCTCCCAATGTCAAAGTGTTTATTATGAGAGATACAGACTGGTTACCTCCCAGATGTCCCAATGACTGCCCATTTGATTTTCTCAACTTTAGTCCAATTGTTCAAGCCCCAAACAAAAATACCTTAAGTAGTATATTAGCAAAAATCTGACCAAAGAGGTTTACTTGACCATCTATATCTCTCTACAACTCTGGCAGGGGCTGGTATCTATTTGGCCAAAAAGAAAGATGGAGAATTAGATGGATTATAGAGCAGTTTATGTAATAACTGTAAGAAAAAGCAGTACCCTCTTCCATAGTTCATAATTTCTGTTTAGAATTAAAGGAGGTTACAAACATATTTTAAAGTATAGACTAGGCCTTTGGCCTAGTCTTTGTCTAAGAAGGACACTCCCATGTAGCCTTTGATTGGTGTATGGTAGGACACACCTTAAGTGAATTAAGTATACAATGGGAGCCAACAGTTGCTATGCACACTTTTTATCTTCCTTACCTCCTGGAAGCAACTGATGAGAGAGAGCATTGGAGGACTGAACTGAATGAGTATATTAGCATTCTTATGCATTTACTTTGGGATAAATTATCTTGTTCACTTTGTTTAGTTAATATTGCTTAATCTGGGTTTGTTTAAGATACAGTTGCCCTGTATAATTTGGACTGTTTAGCTGTAAAATAAATGTGTGTATATATACCTGTAAATATTTATCTTATTATTAACATATATTGATTCCAAATAAGTGGTTAACTAAATTATACTTATATTTTAGATTAATTAATAACCACAGACACATGAAAGACGTTACAGATTTGATCCAGGAACATCTGGAGAAGCACATCTGAATAAATAATATAAAGTTAAAATCAAGATGAACTTTGGATAAATCCAAGCAATACTTAGGTGACCAGAACCTACCACTAAAAAATCTATAAAACATTCATTTTCCATGCCTTACAGAAGCCTCTAGATTTTAGAAGCCTTTTGTTAGACCTTCAAAATCAGTCACTCTTTATCCACAGCCTATGTCTGCAAATGAATGGCCACACAGAGCATACTAATAAAATCTTTGAATAAAATCTGAGATTCTTTACCACGTAACCAAAAAAGTAAATCAGTCTACCCATTCAAAAAGTTATTGGAATATCCTGGATAGAGCAGTGTGATACAATAAAGATAGAGCAACACAATGCATATTGTAATTAAAAAAATGTCAGACAAAAAGATCCTTGGTTGAGGTCAGTAGAAATCTAACAATACATAATAATTTAATGAAGTTTTTCATGGTAATACCTAATGTTAGACCAGCCAATGAGGGATCAGAATTTTAACTTGTATAAAATATTATTATATGTAGAAGGCAGACATTTATGTATTTATTTATTTTAGCAAAGAAGGCATTTGTCTGGTATACATAGCAATGTTTCCATTAATTTAGGAAGACTTTTACATCCATAGAAAATTATTGCAGACCACTGACTTTACACAAACATAACCTCATTTACAGAGAGATCATTGCATAACAATTTATATTATTGGCATATATAGATAAAAATGTATTGTAAAAAATAAAAGAGGTCTTCAAGGATTGGGCAGTTATTGGAGCATCAGTTCTCAGAACTATCTTTGTGTGTAATACAGGGTGAATAGATCTGAGAAAAAAAAAAGGGACACTTCATCAACGACATGTAGCATACTCAATATAAAAGGGATGAATTATTAGAGTAGGTTTTGGTTGTAACATTTACAATAATTTATTTAAATTAAATAATGAATGAAAATAATAGCTGCTACTATTATTAATAACAACTGTAATGCAACATTGCTGAAAACAGATTATATATACAAGGCTGTAATTATTACCACTCATAACTGGTGATTTTGTAAGTTGGTTAGGCAGAAGATTTTATCTCTTTATGTCATTTTATATTTTGATGGTGTTTATTCTACCTCACACACCCCCTTACATGTTTTGTGATATAAATATAATATTCACAGATATCACTTCACAATAAAATACATTAGTATTTAATACCATAAACTCACAGAATATTCTCTCTGCTATCCAACCCTGTCCCTGCTTTTAAACTCTCTAATATTCAACAGCGCGAGCGTTGCACCTGCACAATAAATTATGAAATATGTAAACATTCATGATAAACAAAATGGGATATCCCTTTAAAACGATCTGGGGACAAAGGGACAGTATCTTAAAAAAAATTGGACAATCCTGTTAAAACCAAGACAATCTCATTAAATATGGGGCATCTGGTCACCCTAGTGTAATATAATTAATGCAGAATTGTTTTGGAACATGGGAAATACGCAGTGGGTTGTGGTTTCTTTCTAAATACTGTGAGAAAAAGGACAAAGTTCATATAAAATCTATTTTTTTCAACAAATGACAAGGCATCCCCTTTAATGCATATCACGGATAACATAAGCATAAAACCAAAACCTACTCCTTTTAAACAGTCCTATCTAACCTGGAACTGGCCAGCTAATCTGGTTACCAGTCAAATAAACCTTTGTAGCAAATACTCTTACCAGTCTCTCGGAAAACTGTCAGCGTTCTCCAGCTTTACCTCCTTGGTAGATTTCTTCTTAAATGGACATGAAACTGAGAAAAAACTTTAGAGTAATGGAAAGAACCTCATAATAAGTTGTTTCGTTTTGTTGCATTTTCTAGTAATTTGGAGTTGAAATCTCTATATTTTGCAAATCCCCCTCGTGGGGTTCATTATACAAGTCCTATCAGGGGGTCTACCTGGGTTAAAAAATGTCATTTTTACTCAGCAAAGCACGTGCTCAGTTTGTTTCTCCGATGTAGCATCTTAAGTCACCAACCTGGCTTCAGCATTGTCAGGGGATTAAACCTTCTCAATCTATTGCCGAGAGTGTCACGTAGGTGCGATGTTATAAGTAAGTATTAGAGCGCATGTAGACTCAATCTCACCTAGTGATAACGAGCAATGCAATATATATATATATATATATATATATATATATATATATATATATATATATATGTTATAATTTATATTATAATCATTAGGGATGGGCAAATGTGTTTATATCCGAATTCGAATGTTAGAACGAATGTTATTGTAGAAATTCGATTTACATAATAGAATATTGATAAAAAACAAATATTCTTAAAAATTCGATTTTCGAATGTTATTTACAGTTTTCGAATGTCACATTCGAATTTGAATGTCACATTTATAAAACACAATTGTAGACTAGAAACACTATTTCGAATGTCACATTCGAATCGAATATCACATTCGAATCGAATGTCACATTTGAATTTGAATATTACATTTATAAAACAGTATTAGACTAGAAATACTATTTCGAATTTGAATGTCACATTAGAATCGAATATCACATTTGAATCGAATATCACATTTAAAACACAGTATTAGACTAAAAATACTATTTCAAATTCGAATGTGACATTCAAATTCGAATGTAGCATTCGAATTCGAATATTACATTTATTAAACACAGTTGTAGACTAGAAATACTATTTCAAATTTGAATGTCACATTTGAATTCGAATGTCACATTCGAATTCGAATATTACATTTCGAAATTGAATGAATACATAGCAAAACATTCTATTATTCGAACGAATATTTTCGAATTTTATTGAAAAATTTGAAAATGAAAATTCGAAAATAGAATGTTAGAATGTTATATAAACATTCAAAATTCGATTCGAACGAACGAATGTATCAAAATTCGTTTTAAATTTCGAATTTTTATAAACATTCGCCCATCCCTAATAATCATATTATGAATTAAAAAATAATTAAAAATGTAAGTAACAATTAAAGAATTGTTTAAACCAAGTACATTTGGTGCAGTTATAAATATTTGCCTAGGCTAACAAGCATATTTAATAAATAAATTTATACTTGTAATTAAATAAAGCTTATTTACAAATATGAAATTATTAATTAAAGTAATGTGTATATAAAAGTTAAGAATTATATTAAAAAAAAAAAATTATAATAGTCATACTATTTTGTTATAGATTAAAGGGACAGTCTAGTCAAAATTAAACTTTCATGATTCAGATAGGATATGTAAATTATCTTTTATCATAAAATTTGCTTTGTTCTCTTGTTATTCTTAGTGGAAAGCTAAACCTAGGTAGGCTTGTATGCTAATTTCTAAGCCCTTAAAGGCCAACTCTTATCTGAATGCATTTAACAGTTTTTCACAACTAGAGGGTGTTAGTTCATGTGTGCCATGTAGATAACATTGTACTCACGCCCGTGGAGTTACTTATGAGAGGGCACTGATTGGATAAAATGCAAGTCTGTCAAAAGAACTGAGATAAAGGGCAGTCTACAGAGGCTTAAATACAAGGTAATCACTAAGGTAAAAAGTGTGCTAAAGGGACACTAAACCCAATTTCTTTCTTTGATGATTCAGATAGAGCACAGCAATTTTAAGCAACTTTCTAATTTACTCCTACAATCAATTTGTGCTCATTCTCTTGCTATCTTTATTTAAAAAGTAGGAATTTAAAGCTTAGGAGACAGCCCATTTTAGGTTCAGCACCATGGATAGAGCTTGCTTATTGGTGGATACAGTTAGCAAACCAATAAGCAAGCATAATCCAGGTTCTCAACCAAAAATGGGCCGGCTCTTAAGCTTTACCTTTCTGCTTTTTAAACAAAGATAGCAAGAGAACAAAGAAAAATTGATAATAGGAGTAAATTAGAAATTTGCTTAAAATTACTGCTCTATCTGAATCATTAAAGAAAAAAATTGGGTTTAGTGTCCCTTAATATAACTATGTTGGTTGTGCAAAACTGGGGAATGGGAAATAAAGGGATTTTCTATCTTTTTAAAAAATAACAGTTCTGGAGTAGACTGTTCCTTTATGCTATATACATTCCAAATATAAATATTTCAATATTTTTATTACATTTCTAAATTCAAATCAATTCAGATACATGATTGTCATAACAAAATATTTATGTTCATGTATTTTCTACATCAATTTCTAATAAAATGCATTAAATCAAACACTGCGACAGCTTAGACCCAAATACTGCCACACAATGCGCTGTGCTATTGACAAGAAATGGTGCCGTCAATTGACGTCAGAAGCTGATGCTTGATTGTGCGCATGCGCGACTAATTATATCTCCTCCTTGAAAGCGAGCGCGTCCTCGTGTTGCGTATGCGCATTAGGCGTTTCAATTGTTTGCCAAATATCCACCGCATCGGGGACGCATGCGCTGCTGAGGAGTTCGTTGACTGCGATTAACGCATGCGCTTTTGCGAGAGATCATTTTTGTGCGCATGCGCGGTAAGAAGAGGATAGATGTGCACGAGTGTAGTTCTGACGTATAGAGCGGGTGGGACCGCTCTATACGTCTATGTATTGCAAACACGGAAATGCTGGATGGGAGGAGATTAGGATCGTAAGGAATAGTAAAATAATGGTTAGTAAATATGGTCAAATAAAAGTTTATTTAAAAAATAAACCTAGCGACTACCTTGTACGTTAGAAAAGGAAAATAAAGAGCAATTTGTATGTGAATAACTTTACCTTCACTTTAAGTTACAGCCAATAGCTGGAGTTCCTGAGCTCCAGGCATCTGCCAACATATGGAAACTGAGCACGATCAGTGTGTGTCACCATCTGTAGCGATCATCTGCTGGTGCAGGCGGAAGGTGTGGGAGCGAATCCGGGAGGTGGGTGGGCAGCCCAGCAGTAGAGGGAGGATGGAAGCAGCGGAAATGGGATGGACCTATACATAAAAAAATAAATAAAGGGAGGCGGAGGGAATTGGCGCTACGCTTCAGAAAAAAGGTGGGGTGGGGGGCCCTAACTAATGATCACTACACTACAGAAAATAGCAACAACAAAAAATATATATACTGTATACAATAGGAGTGTGGTATGCAGCTGCAGTTAGCGGCCTTCTAATTACCAAAAAGCAATGGCAAAGCCATATATGTCTGCTATTTTGGAACAAAGGGGATCCCAGAGAAGCTTTTACAATCATTTGTGCCATAATTGCACACGCAGTATGTAAATAATTTCAGTGAGAAACCCAAAGTTTGTGAAAACGTTAACAATTTTTGTATAAGGTCGCATTTGGCGATGAAATGGTGGAATGAAATATACCAAAATGGGCTTAGATCAATACCTTGGGTTGTCTACTTTATAAATATATATATAGCTTTGACAGGTAAATAAGTAAAAAAACAAATCTCCATATCTGTTTAAATGGAGTGATAGCAAAAATGCTAAAAATTCTCTGGTATTTTGGGCAAGTTCTTCCCCTGAAAGTCTCGGTAGTGAAGGGGTTGACACAGGTACTGTTGCTAAAGTCTCATTTTTAATTAAAACCACTGAAGTGGTACAAAACACAGTTTTACATTTTATTTTTTTATGTACTGGTGATAGCTACAGATCTAAGTTGTCTACCATCTGATAGTGAGAGAAAATAACTTGTCAATGAGGTTAAAATACAATTTTTATGGAGTATGCACCTAGTTTAGGTTTATATATGGCTGTTTGTCAAATAATTTAGTATCTTACCTTTATTATGCCACCAGAATTATGACTGAAGAGAGTTTTAAGAAAACAAATGAATTTAGTTCTGAAACATACCAAAAGAATACCTGTCTCCCCCAGATAGCTTATGGGTTATAAAACCGAATGAGACCCTGCTAAATGTATGTAGAGGTGGCCCTCGGTTTACAATGGTTCAATTTGCGCCGTTTCAGAATAACAACCTTTTTTTTCAGTCATGTGACTGCTATTGAAAAGCATTGAGAAGCAGTGCATTGATTAAAATAGCCAGTAGGTGGAGCTGTCCGCTTGTGTTGCAGCAAAGATATGCAAGCTAAGCAAGCTGAAATTAATCAGTTTAACCAGACCTGAGCTATCAGCCAGATTTCAAAGGAACAAGATCTTCCTGTCTATAAATCAGTCCAGATTGGAATGCATAGTAAGAACTGTTTGCAGAAAAATGCAAGTGAAGTCTGTGTTGTGTAATTATTTTATTAAGTTTACAATGCTGTTTAGCAAATGTTTTTGTTCATTTAACTTAGTTTAATTATATATTCTGTGTTGTGTGATTATTTTATTAGGTTTATAATGCTGTTTAGCATTTAAAGTCTTCATTTCAAAGCTTTAAAAATAATGTATTAGGTGTTACTTATGACAATTTTGAGAGGGGCCTGGAACCTAACGCCCTCACTTCCCATTGACTTACATTATAAACTGGGTTTCAATTTACAACGGTTTCAATTTACAACCATTCCTTCTGGAACCTAACCCTGGTGTAAACTGAGGGCTACCTGTATTTACTGCTTCACTTGTTTAAAATATAAATATGTCCCTTACATTAATATTCTGTCAGCTGCTGCTTTTACCTGAGCCCAGAGTTTATCATGTTTAGCAATGAGAATTTCCATATAAAGACTATAGGAAAGCTATAACGATACAATATGGTTTTTGTTGCTCATCTATTCTATGAAGGTTGAACTAAAAGAGCTGAGGTATCTCAGATAAAAAGGAATAAACTGCTGCAATAATAGAAAGTAATAACGTCAGCCACTTAATATTCCAGCGTTCAATAAATCAATAGGACTGAGCTGCAGTAATGCCCCTAAACACTGTAATAATGAGAAAGATTAGGAAGTTGTAGCCTTGTGAGCCTGGGTGACATAGAATTGCAAAAATACATTTTTATTGTTGTGCATGTGAAAGGCAGAGCAGCACAGCCAAATAAATACCACAAACATCTGATGTGTGAGACAGGAGGGTTGTGGGGTGCATGGATGTTTGGGGGTATCAGCAGCAGTAATCTGAGGAAGTATGGGAGGTTTGAATCTACAAAACATTGCACATGACATTTTAACAACTTGGATGCCATAAACTCCCTGTGATTTAACTTTTTTAGGATGACAGAACTGTAGCTAATAATTTATTATAATTGTCAGCTGTCCCTAATTGATAGCTGTCAATAATGATTTATTATAATGTCAGCACCAAAATGACAACATTAAGTTAAATTAAAATAATTGTTTTACATGTGAAAGAGGTCATTTAAAAAAAAATGGATGTTGTTTTGAAAAATAAGGATATTTCTGTGCTTTAATAAAGTACACTTATGTTTTTATGCTTGTGATCATCAGTTATCTACCCCCAGCACAGATATCTGTTTACTGGGTAGAGGAAAGTGGTGGTACTGGTAATATAGAGGCAAATGCATTTTATCTATATATACTTTTGACAATTTGGAAGTTGTTTCATTATGCTAAAAATGAAATGCACTGTGTGTGCTTGTGAGTGTGTATGTGTGTTGTGTGTGTGTTTGTATGCATGTGTTTGTGTATATGTGTGTTCATGTGTGTGTGCACGTGTATGTTTCCATGTGTGTGTATGTATCTATATGTTGGTGTATATGTGTGTGTGTTTCCATGTGTGTGTATTTGTGTATGTATGTGTGTTTGTGTGTGTCTATGTGTGTGTGTGTGTGTATGTGTGTGTGTGTGTGTATGTGTGTGTGTGTGTGTGTATATATGTGTGTGTGTGCATATGTTTCTGTGTGTGTCTGTGTGTGTGTGTGGGTGTGTGTGTATGTGTGCATATGTGTGTGTATGTATGTATGTATGTGTTTGTGTGTGTGTCTGTGTGTATGTGTGTGTATGAGTGTGTATGTGTGTGTGTATGTACGTGTATGTGTGTGCTTATGTTTGTGTTTGTGTAGTGTGTGTGTGTATGCGTATGTGTGTATGCGTATATGTGTGTATCTGTGTATGTATGAGTGTGTATGTATGTCTATGTGTGTGTGTGTAATTGTGTGTGTGTGTGTGTGTGTGCATATGTTTGTGCTTGTGTAGATGAGTGTTTGTGTGTGTATGCGTATGTGTGTGTATGTGAATATGTGTGTATATGTGTGTGTGTGTGTGCATTTGTGTGTGTGTGTGTGTGTGTGTATGTATGTGTCTTTGTGTGTATGAGAGACACTTTGGGGGGGCAGCGGGGGATACACAGTGGCCGGCTCCATGGTGGTAAGGGTCCTCTTCTCCATGGCGGTAGTTCTCTTCTCTGGCGATCCTCTGGGGCGGTTGTCTCTGGCATCTTCTTCTTTTCTCCCAGCCAGTCCTTCTTCATGCTGGAGTTTGAATGCTATTTTTCCCCTTTTTATAGGGGTGTCCTTGCATCCTGTATTGGCTGATATTCCAAATAAAACTCAAACTAGTCACTAGAAAGAAACTTTTTCTTTTGACTGATTTGAATTGAAATTGGAAAGTTAGCCAATAGAAATGCAAGGACACCCCTATAAAAGGGGGAAACCTGCATTCAAACTTCACTGTGTTGCAGGGAAAGCTTGAAGAAGGATTGAGTGGACCGCAGCCATGGAGAAGAGGACCACCAGAGCAATGGAGAAGAGGACCACCACTGCCATGGAGAAGAGGACCACCACTGCCATGGAGAAGAGGACCACCAGTGCCATGGATAAGAGGACAACCACAGCAATGGAGAAAAGGACCACCACTGCCATGGACCCCCTGCTACTGTGGACCCGCCGCTGACCCCCTAAGGAGCCAGATTCAAGATTTCAAGATGGTAGTTATTTTTAGTACAGGGATTTTTGTTTTTTTTAGTGTAGGGATTTTTTATTGTAGGATAAGGTGTTTTTTTGTTTGGGGGGTTACTTTAGTTTTAGAATAGAGTTTTTAAGGGGGGCTTTTTTATTTTTTTAGGGTACTTTAGTTTTTGTATAGGGCTTTTTATTTTTGTGTAATTATTTTTTAACTCGTAGTGTTTATTATTTTTTGTTTGTTTTTTTTAAACTAGTAGTGGTTTTTAATTTTCTGTAACTTAGGGAGTCTTAGGTTAGGAGTCTTAAAGAATGGCTATATATATATATATATATATATATATAGCAGCAACATTTATGTTAATACAGTATAAAACAAATACCAAAATGGGTATGGTGCAGACCCTTATATAAGCTTTAGGTATAATCTAATTAAAGGGAGAGGGCAAGAGCTAGGATGCCCTGCGGCGTATTTTGGCCTAGGGCAGCAGATTGGGAGGGGGCAGCACTTTTTTGTGGCTATACTTGTAAGAAGCTTACAGTTTTTTAGAAGTATTATACAGGTATATAAGGGAGATTTTGCCCAAAGAGCTTATATTCTAGGGGGCATAAGAGACTGCCCATGGAGCTTACAGTTTAGAGGTAGCTCTAAACCTTTCTTTATTCAGCTAGCTATTGTCTTTAGTTCTGTTGGCTACCAGCACTTAGTATTGTGTTTGGGGAAGTATTGTTTCAAGAAATCTGTGTTTGTTTCTTGTATATTGCAGCAATAGGTGTGTTTGTGTATATGTGTGTGTGTGTGTGTTTGTGCATAACTCTGTGTGTATCTGTGACTGTGAATATTTATTTTGAAAATGCCATAAAAAAATTCACTTTACTCCCTGACCAAAAAATATCACAACTAAAAAAGGCCTAAAACCTTAGAGGGGAGGGGGATAGTGAGCAGCAGAATTTTGAGTGCCTAGGGCAGCACAAAACCTTAATACGCCACTGAGTATGCCATTGCAAAGGGAATTCAAAACGGTTTTAAAAAAAATAAGAAAAATCCATCTTTATTAATACAAAGTGGCAAAAAATTAAAATCAGGCATTCCCCATAAATAAAGCAAGAACCCTCAAAACCAACACAAATATACAGACATACTATAAGGACAATGAAAGTGACCCTAGAAGATACATGAATTCAACAATAGCATCTGCACAGTCAACGGGTACAACACCCTGCTGCACCAGGTCCTGAGGAGCAGGTCACGTCTGGGCAGGTTAACAAAGGGGATCTATGTGCCCAGAACTTGCAATGTTAGTAAGTCCGGAGCTGAAGGCCAGGAGTCTTAAAGGGTTGTGCAATGGGGATTGTTACAGTTTAGAGGTTAATAGAGTGGAGAGTTTGCAATGGGGGTTGTGGCGGTTTAGAGTTTAAGTGACACATGGTGAGTTTTGCAATGGGGGTTGTGGCTTTTTAGGGATCAAGCAGCGTAGGGGTTAAATAGTGTAGGTTATTTTTAAGTCTAATACTTTATTTTGATGCATTTGTGTTGTATTAAGTGCAACTTTTTTGTAAGCCCAAATCCTTTACGTGAGCTTTTTTTGAGTGTAAAATGCTATTGCAATCATATTACAAGTTGAATGTAAACGCGATTGCAATATCGCACGTGTTAACGTCACCACTTCACTTGGTAGAACAAAGGGCATTTAACGGGACAGTCTAGTGAAAATTAAACTTTCATGATTCAGATAGGCCATGCAATTTTAAACAACTTTCCAATTTACTTTTATCATCAATTTGCTTTGTACTCTTTGTATTCTTTGTTGAAAAATAAACCTAGGTAGACTCATATGATGATTTCTAAGACATTGAAACCGCCTTTAATCTCAGTGCATTTTGGTAGCTAGACAGAGCTAGTTCATGTGTGTCATGTAGATAACATTGTGCTCACTCCCGTGGAATTGACTGGCAAAAGTGCAAATCTGTCGAAAGAACTGAAATATGGGGGCAGTCTGCTGAAGCTTAGATAAAAGGTAATACAAGAGCTAAACAGTGTATTAATAAACCTTTGTTGGTTATGCAAAATTGGTTAATGGGCAAAAATGGAACAAAAAAAATGTTGGTGTAAACTATCCCTTTAAATAAGACAATGCCTTGCAAAGTGATAGATGATGACAATCTTAAATACTGGAGATGTTATAATAATAATTGGGGCGGCTTATATCCAATGCATTCCCTTAGAACCACCACTGAACACAAGTTCTGGTATTTAACCCCTTGACCCTAATGGATGTATATACAGTATACCTTGTACGGTACTTTGGCTATTGTACAGCACAATATATATATATATACATCTGAGCCGCAGGATGGTAATCTCTATACCAAAGCTAAAATTAAATTTACAAGCTAACTGATTTACCCATTCACTGCCAGGAATAATAGAAGTGTGGTGCGCAGCTGCAGTTAGTGACCTTCTAATTACCAAAAAAGAAATGACAAAGCAATTTATGTCTGCTATTTCTGAACAAAGGGGATCCCAGAGAAGCTTTTAAAATAATTTGAGTCAAGATTTCACAAGTGGCATGTAAATAATTTCAGTGAGAAACCCAAAGTTTGTTAAAATGTTAACAATTTTTTTATGTGATCGCATTTGGCAAGGAAATGGTGGCATGATTAGGGTTGCCACCTCAGCCATGTTTTCCTGGACACATGAGTTACACATGCTGCAGGGTGTGCAGGGAGGAACATGTATTGTGTTTCTGGACAGCACTATTCATATTCCTCCCTGCACACCCTGCAGCATGTGTAACTTATAAGTGTTCTGTATTTTAAGGGACAGGTGGCAACCCTAGGCATGATATATATATCAAAATGGGCCTAGAACAATACTTTGGGTTGTCTACTTAAAAATATATATATATAGTTTTGACAGGTAAATAAAGAAAACAAGGCTATTTCTGTTTAAATGGAGTGATAGCATAAATGCTAAAAATGTTATGGTATTTTGGGCAAGTTCATCTCTGAAAGTTACGGAAGTAAAAGGGTTAATACAAAACACCTGTATTGAGGCAAACTTGTCAAACAAAAACAATTTCCACTTTTTAAAACCAGTCTGGCTGTGCAGGAAGCTATTTATTGACTTACACAGAGCACTAAAGGTGAGAATAATTAATGTGCAATCTCCTGGTAACTGCCATTCACTGATGATTACAGCTATCATATTTTGTGAATCTTTTCCTAATTGCCCATATGTATTAGGAATTATGCGCTTGTATTCATCACTTGGATCTGAGAAAGCAGAATCCTTCTCTTGTTTAAGCCTTTTGCTTTTGAAATATTTACCTTATTACTGTTGCTCAGGCACTTTATTTATTTAAAGTGCTAGATCACCTCAAACTTTCTTTAAAGGGACAGTCAGTGAAGTCAAAATTAAACTTAAATTGATTTGATAGAACATGCCATTTTAAACAACATTCCAATTTACTTCTATTTTCAATTTTGTTTAGTTCTCTTTGTATATTTTGTTTAATAGTGAGCCTAGGTGTGTTTAGGAGCGTATATGTGACTTCAGCCATCTGGTAGCAGTGTTTGCAACATTGTTTATAGCAATGTTATACATTGTTGCAAATACCTCAGCCATAGACTGCTATAAACATATGCATGCTCCTAAGCTTTATCAGTCTACCTAGAATTATTATTATTAACAGGTATTTGTAGGGCGCCAACAGGTTCCTCAGCGGTATGAACATAGGTGGTATATAACAAACGAGTACAGGGATCAAATGGGGAGAGAGGGTCCTGCCGAGAGTTGCACTGTTGTAGTCGGCTCTTATGAAGGTGAACTACAAACAGCTGGGCTCATAGGCTTACATGCTATGGGGTTTTAGGGGATAGCAGTGGAGTTAGGATGGTTAGTGAAGGTTGTAAGTGTCCCTGAATAGTAGAGTCTTCAGGGAGCACTTGAAGCTTTTAAAACTAGGGGAGAGTCTTGTGGAGCAAAGCAGAGAGTTCCATAAGATGGGAGCCAGTCTGGAGAAATCTTGTAGACCGGAATGTGAGGAGGTAACAAGAGAGGAGGAGAGTAGGAGATCATGAGCGGAGCGAAGGGGACGGGAGGGAGAGTATCTGGAGACAAGGTCTGAGATGGAGGGGGGAGCAATGCAATTGAGGGCTTTGTGTGTCAGAGTGAGAATTTTGTATTTAATCCTGGAGGCAAGAGGAAGCCAGTGAAGGTATGGGCAGAGAGGTTTAGTCTTCAACGAAGAATGGCAAGAGAACAATGCACATTTGATAATAAAAGTTAATTGGAAAGCTGTTCAAAATTGCATGCTCTTTCTGAATTATGAAAGTTTAATTTTGTCTTTACTGTCCCTTTAATTGTCAGCCAATTTTATGGGGGTACTTAAAGGGACATAAAACCCCAATTTTTCTTTTATGAGTCAGATAGAGCATGCAATTTTAAACATATTACTATTTACTTATATTGCCTAATTTACTTAATTCTTTTTGTATGTTTTGATGAAAAGAAAACCTAGGTGGGCGCAGGGGAGCTGGCTGCTGATTGGTGACTGCACATATATGCCTCTTTTCATTGGCTTACATATTGACTTACATATGTGTCTAGCTAGCTCCTAGTAGTACATTGCTGCTTCTTCAATAAAGGATACCAAATAAGCAAAATTGATAATAGAAGTAAATTGGACAATTGTTTGATGTATCTGAATCATGAACATATGAACATACATTTTGGGTTACCTTCTACTCTCAAAGATGCCAACCATGGGAATCAGTAGAAAATATTCATGGGGGTATGAGAAAACCTACATTTTCCAATTTTCTTACAAAATAGAAAAAAAACAGTATTTATCAACCAGTCTTAAATAACTCTAAAGTAGTTGCTTTTACAGTATTTAGCCACATGGTATCCAAGTGTCAATGAATTCCTCTTTTGAGAAAGTAATATTTTCTTTCTTATTAGTGGCCTTCTGATAATAAGTATTTTAATGTTTGTTGAACAAGTGATACAGTCTCAGTGTCCATCTCATTTTATTACTCTCAACTTAGAATACAAGGACTAAGATGCTTCAGTCTTTAAATGCATTAAATGCTATTATGTGGTCCAAGTGACCAACCCCTCTCCCCTGTGAAAGAGGAGAATCTCCATTACAGTAATTGATTTTATGACTATATTGTATTATTTGTGTTGGATATTGGGGCACGTTATTAGAGTCCTCTCACAGAACATTGACATTTTGAGTGTATAATAACCAGAGCGTCCATATATCACTCAATTAAATACATTTCAAGAGTTTAGTGTTCTTTTATTGCCTCTCATTGGGTCATATGATAAAAAGTTCACCAGTATGGAGAACAAATAAGCAATATCTTTGGGGGGATTTTTATATTGTCATGTAGATGTCTCTGCTTGACATCCATAAGCCAGGAAAAAGTAATATGAGCAGCTATGAAGCTAAAATGTGCCTTTATTTAACTACCCTCACAGTACAGGTGAGACCTTTAAGATAATCTCACCATAGCAGAAAGCTGTAGCTCATCAGACCCCAAGTACCAGACTCTTGCCACACCAGGAGCACATTTCTCACGCTTGCCCACTATAGAGCCCCATGGTGACAACTGTGCAAAACAGCCCTATGTTAACCTGCCTAGTGCTCTACCAAGGTTTCTGCTTGCTGCTTCCCAATAGTCCCAGACCATGTGAGCATACACTGCAACTGTTTGGTATCTCAGGTCAGCTGGAGGAAGTAAAGGAAGAAGCTAATGGAAGATGTAACAAAGTATGGCGGACAGGAGTTTACATTTTTGCCCTTGTCTATCAGGCTTTTTGTCTAGTGGGCATTTATCATTGAAGACTATGGCTAGTGTGCAACACTGCCCCCTGCTCGCATGCAGCCATTCGTGCCTGCAGGTTCTGTCAACCTCCCTGGTCAGAAAACTCTGGGGGATTGAGATACGCCGCATAACAGGTGGCAAAGTGGGTTAACTCCAACTGCAGGTTTTATCATGCGAGCCTGCAGTCGAACCTTTGATTAATATTTTCCTTAATGTAGAGGAAATAAACAGTTGTGTATCTTTGTTTACACTATTATATATTTAAAAAACTAAGTTTCATCCTCTTTATCAATGTGTTACAACTTAGTATATTCATTTTATTTATTATTAGTAGTATTTCTTCTTCTTCTTCTTCTTATCATTATTATTTAGATATATATTGACTTGTATGAAGGACTTAAAAATATTGCTGTGCAAAACAATGCAAGTATCTCTGCCATCCAAAGATTAAAGAAAAATAACATCATTCACAATTATGTTTGTGGCTATAGTTATTTAACTTTTTGTGTCAGGAAACAATTGTATGCATCCATCTATCCATTCATTCATCTATTCATTCATTCCTTCATTCATTCAATCTGAGCTTGTATTTATGTAATGTTATTATACTATTCCCTATTGTGGGGAAGCAATGGCTACAATTACATAAATAAAGATAATAGCAAATACTTTCTGTGCATGGTAATTGGATACTTTGTATCTGTCTAAATGTAATGCATTTTGACAATGTTGCAGTGGCTTATCTGACACCTAGAAAGAATGAAGTAACAGTTAAGGTGCTCTTTTGAATAGAATAGTAACATTTATCAGGTTCTATTCATTTCTGAAGCTTTAAAACTCTATTTGATGAAATAATCTTAGTGGAAGGGAAGAAGGGACCTAAAGTCAGAGGGGAAATATACAGAAGAAAGAATACTATTCATACAAACAGCAGCTGATGATCTGCATGATCAGCCCCATAATATAGCAATTTGCTTTAAGTAGACCAGTCAAGGGAAAAAACACTAGTAGGTATTTTACATTTACAGCACAATAAATGTCTTTTCAGCTGAGCAAAATCTTTAAAGCCATTACAAACCCTAAAGTAAGCAAATACAATTTCCTGTAGTGTGCATTGTCTAATGGTGTTTACAACCTGAAAGTAAGAAGGTGCTATTAGGATTCTCTTTTTAACAAATCATAATAACAGATTTGTATGGGGGCAAAAAAAAAACCACATTAGCTCAATCACAGCAAGGCTTTTGTGGTGCATTTACCTCGAGTTCTGTTGGTATATAAGATACAGGTTAAATGGTTGTCTTGATTATTCAGATATTTATGGTTACTACTTAAACCTCTTAGAATTGTAGGTGTAAGTTCTGGCAGGACTTATTTTAATTGATGGCTCTTAAACCGGAATATGTAAAAATCCCCTGCAGCGACGTGTAACCATTCTAGATTTGAAGTGCAGTCCATTCTATGTTTTATGTGCTCTTTACCTACTAGACCTTGCACCAAGGCTTGTAAGACATTAACTATTTAGTAAACCCAGCTTTTTGTGAGTGCCAGGTGAGCATCAAAAGTTTGCCAGTCGTATTGGATTCTGATTTGTGGGTTCATTTCACCTGCATGAGTTCTCTATATATCCTACCTCATTATGGAGAGAAAGATAGATAGATGATTGATAGATAGACAATAGAAAGATAGATAACTGGTGGATAGATAGGTGGATAGAAAGACAGATAGATAGATAGATAGATAGATAGATAGATAGATAGATAGAAGCTTGGGAGAAAGATAGATGATAGATAGATAGATAGATAGATAATGTCTGCTTGACTATTTACTTCCTGCCTTGACATAGTGATTGATTTCCATTGTTTGTGCCTCTGTTCAGTTTCCTGGTTTTCTGTCTTGTTGGTAGATTCCTAGCTTCTGATCTTGGCTTGCTGTTTGACCATTCTTCTGGATGCTCCTTAGGCTTTATGAAAGATTGGACTGCTTCCCTGGTATACATACCCTTGGCTTGTATTCTGACAATTCTCTTGTATCCTGTGTCTTCAGCCCGTTACTGCAATTCCTCTTCTGCGAGTACCTGTATGCTTACTTGACTGCTGTGACTAAATACCTTTGCTGTGAGAACTGTAAGCTTACCTGGCTGCTGAGTCTAGCACCTCTGCTCTGAGAACTGTTTGCTTACCTTGTTTGCTGAGACTATCACCTTGCTGTGAGAACTGTATGTTTATCTTTTTGCTGAGTCTAAGCAACTCTACTGTGACACTTGTTTATCCTGAAACCAAGCATCTTTGTTGTGAGTCTAAACAACTCTACTGTGATACTGGCATATGCTCTGCTTGTTCCTGAAACCAAGTTCCCCTACTGTGATACTGGCATATGCTCTGCTTCTTCCTGAAACCTAGTTCCCCTTCTGTGATACTGGCATTTGCTTTGCTTGTTCCTGAAACCAAGTTCACTTGCTGTGATACTGGCGTATGCTCAGCCTGTTCCTGAAACCAATTTCCCTTGCTGTGTTACTGGCGTATGCTCAGCTTGTTCCTGAAACTAAGTTCCCTTGCTGTGATACTGGTGCATGCTTAGCTTGTTCCTGAAACCACATTCCCTTGCTGTGATACTGGCGTATGCTCAGCTTGTTTCTGAAACTACGTTCCCTTGCTGTGATACTGGCGTATGCTCAGCTTGTTCCTGAAACCATGTTCCCTTGCTGTGATACTGGTGTATGCTCAGCTTGTTACTAAAACCATGTTCCCTTGCTGTGATACTGGCGTATTCTCAGCTTGTTCCTGAGACCACATTCCCTTGCTGTAATACAGGAGTATGCTCAGATTGTTCCTGAAACCACGTTCCCTTGCTGTGATATTGACGTATGCTCAGCTTGTTCCTGAAACCATGCTCCCTTGCTCTGATACCAGTGTATGCTCAGCTTGATACTAAAAGCTGTATCCTCACTAACAGTACCCACAAGGGAAGTCTGTGTTTGTTGAATGACTTCTGCTTTAAGTGTTCTTTTACAAAGACTTTTGTTTGTTTATTATCAGGTTGGATAATAACCTCGATTTGCTTTGCCTCTTGTTTCCTTGCATTACTTTAGTAAAGTTTGTTCATGAAAATACTTTTTTTGTTCTGTGTTTCCATTCCGGTATACTGAGTCCTACTCACCTCTTCACACCCTCTCAGATTAACTCAGCCACCACCTTGTACATGCTTAATACCCCTGAACCTGCTCAACCGAGTATGACATAAGTGCATTAAGGCATCTAGACTTGGTGAAGATGACTTTCTGAAGTTTAAACTGAGTATCAGAATGAGGAAGAAAGGGGATTTAAGTGACTTTAAATGTGGCATGGTTGTTGGTGCCAAATGGGCTTGTCTGAGTATTTAAAAACCTGCTGATCTACTGGAAATATCACGCACAACCATCTCTAGGGTTTACAGAGAATGGTCCAAAAAAGCTAAAATATCCAGTGAGCGGCAGTTGTATGGATGAAAATGCCTTGTTGATGTCAGAGGTCAGAGAATGGGCAGACTGGTTTGAGATGATAGAAAAGCAACAGTAACCCAAATAACCACTCGTTACAACCAAGGTATGCAGAACACCATCTCTGAATGCACAACACGTTGACTCTTGAAGTAGATGGGCTACAACAGCAGAAGATCACACTGAGTGCCACTCATGTTAGCTAAGAACAGGAAACTGAGGCTACAATTCGCACAGGCTCACCAAAATTGGACAATAGAAGATTGAAAAAACATTAACTGGTCTGATGAGTCTCGATTTCAGCTGCGACATTCAAATGATAAGGTAAAAATTTGGTGTAAACAACATGAAAGAATGGATCCATCCTGCCTTGTATCAACGGTTCAGGCTGGTGGTGGTGGAATGATGTGGGGGATATTTTCTGGCATATGCTCTGCTTGTTCCTGAAACCAAGTTCTCTGACTGTGATACTGGCGTATGCTCAGCTTGTCCTGAAACCAAGTTCCCTTGCTGTGATACTGGCATATGCTCAGCCTGTTCCTTAAACCAAGTTCCCTTGCTGTGATACTGGTGTATGCTCAGCTTGTTCCTGAAACTAAGTTCCCTTGCTCTGATAACGGTGCATGCTCAGCTTGTTCCTGAAACCACGTTCCCTTGCTTTGATACTGGCGTATGCTCAGCTTGTTCATGAAACTAAGATCCCTTGCTCTGATACCGGTGCATGCTCAGCTTGTTCCTGAAACCACGTTCCCTTGCTGTGATACTGGTGTATGCTCAGCTTGTTCCTGAAACCAAGTTCCCTTTCTGTGATACTGGCGTATGCTCAACTTGTTCCTTAAACTAAGTTCCCTTGTTCTGATACCGGTGCATGCTCAGCTTGTTCCTGAAACTACTCTGTATTGCTGTAATACTGAAGTATGCTCAGCTTGTTCCTGAAACCATGTTCCCTTGCTGCGATACTGGCGTATGCTCAGCTTGTTCCTGAAACCATGCTCCCTTGCTCTGATTCTGGTGTGTGCTCAGCTTGATACTGAAAGCCGTATCCTCACTAACAGTACCCACAAAAGAAGTTTGTGTTTGTTGAAGGACTTCTGCTTTAAGTGTTCTTTTACAAAGACTTTTGTTTGTTTATTATCAGGTTGGATAATAACCTTGATTTGCTTTGCCTCTTGTTTCCTTGCATTACTTTAGTAAAGTTTGTTCATGAAAATACTTTTTTTTCTGTGTTTCCATTCCGGTATACTGAGTCCTACTCACCTCTTCACAACCTCTCAGATTAACTCAACCATACACCTGAACCTGCTCAGCCGAGTATGACATCAATGCATTTAGGCATCTAGACGTGGTGAAGATGACTTGCTGAGGTTCAAAACAAGCATCAGCATTGGGAAGAAAGGGGATTTAAGTGACTTTAAATGTGGCATGGTTGTTGGTGCCAGATGGGCTTGTCTGAGTATTTAAAAAACTGCTGATCTACTGGGAATATCACGCACAACCATCTTTAGGGTTTACAGAGAATGGTCTGAAAAAGAGAAAATATCCAGTGAGCGGCTGTTGTTAGGACAAAAATGCCTTGTTGATGTCAGAGGTCAGAGGAGAATGGGCAGACTGGTTCGAGATGATAGAAAGACAACAGTAACTCAAATAACCACTCATTACAACCAAGGTATGCAGAATACCATCTATGAATGCACAAAACATTGAATCTTGAAGCAGATGGGCTACAGCAGCTGAAGATCACACTGGGTTCCACTCATGTCAGCTAAGAACAGGAAACTGAGGCTACAATTCGCACAGGCTCACCAAAATTGGTCAATAGAAGATTGAAAAAACATTGACTGGTCTGATGAGTCTCAATTTTAGCTGCGACATTCAAATGATAGGGTCAGAATTTGGGGTAAACAACATGAAAGCATGGATCTATCCTGTCTTGTATCAACGGTTCAGGCTGGTGGTGGTGTAATGGTATGGGGGATATTTTCTTTACACACTTTGGGCCCCTCAGTACCAATTGAGCATCGTTTAAACGCCATGGATACCTGAGTATTGTTGCTGACCATGTCCATTCCTTTATGACTACAGTGTATCCATCTTCTGATGGCTACTTCCAGCAGGATAATGCACCATGTCACAAAGCTCAAATCATATCAAACTGTCTCCAGACTCACCAGACCTCAATCCAATAGAGCATCTTTGGGATGCGGTGGAATGGGAGATTCGCATCATGGATGTGCAACCGACAAATCTGCAGCAACTGCATGATACTTTCATGTCAATATGGACCAAAATTTCTCAGGAATGTTTCTAACACATTGTTTAATCTATGCCACAAAGAATTAGGGCAGTTCTGAAGGCAAAAGGGGGTCCAACCCGGAACTAGCAAGGTGTACCTAATAAAGTGGCTGGTGAGTGTAGGTATAGATATATGCAGATTGTGGAAAAATCTATTTAGAAATACTTAGAACATATTCTGCTATGTGCAGAACATTGGGATGTAAAATATACAGTTAATATAGCACCTTATTAAATATAAAGATTGCATAAGTATGATTATTTATGTTTTCATCTACTTAACTGCAAAGGACTGCAAAGCACACACACACACACACACACACACACATATATATATATATATATATATATATATATATATATATATATATATATATATATATATATATATATCTTAGGCAGGGGTGGAACTTTCATGGTCGCAATGGTCACGGCCATGAACGTGCCTGGAGGTGTGCCACTCTGGGGGGGCCTGCCACCCAGCAGATGCAACGGCCCTGCTTCTAAATGTACATATAATAAATCATCTATATGAAATAGAAAATAATGCAATTCACAGCACTTTGTTGTCCGTGAGCCCATATTAACTAACTCATTTGTTGCACCATAAATACGATACGAGCCTCCAGTATCAAATGCCCTAAACAAATATAGTGCAATCTGTTGCAAATCATGTGACATTTTATGGCGTTGCCCTTTCCCATCACAGATGCACCTCTTTTTTTGTTGTGTATTAACATTGGGACAAACCGCTATTAGCGCTTCCGGTTCTACTCCACCATGCTTGAGCGAAGGAAACAGGGGCACGGTAGGAGGAGTAAGACCCTGGAAACACCAGGATTCAAGAAGGTATAGTGATGCCTGTAGAAGCACATAGTTGCCAAATGTCCAAGAGATTCAGGCTGTGTGACCGCCTCGCTCCTGTTTTCTGATTTTCATCTGACATGATATAACTGTATGAGTCGGCAAAGCTTGCTTTGCAAAGTTTACAACAACGGTAGTCCAAAACTCTGTTCCAGCAACCCCGCTGCTTCCTGCACTCCCGTTGTTGAATGCGTCCGAGTAGCTGTATGGAGCTTGCTGTCCTCCACTCCCAGTGTTGAATGTGACAGAGGAGCTGTATGGAGCTTGCTATGTGTACACAGCAAGTTCCATACAGCTCCTCTGACACATTCAACACTTGGAGTGGCAGGGGGGGGAGTAGGGAAGCAGCTAGGTTGCTGGAACAGTAAGTGTTGGACAGTCATTGTTGTAAACTTTGCAGAGCAATCTCTGCCCGCTCCTCAGCTGTGTGTGTGACCGATATGCTGTATGGAGCAGCTACATTATATATCCTCTGTATCTGTGACACGGGAGCTGTATGTACCTTAATTTAGGAGGATGTATATACATAACTGTGTCTCATGCCCAGTACAATAAACCCTAGCCGTCTCCTACCTCACCTATCACCCAAACACAAATATCCATAACAGTGTCTCCTGCCCAGTACAATTAACCCTTCCCACCTCCTATTTTACCTAAACACAAATATCCATAACTGTGTCTCATGCCCAGTACAATAAACCCTAACTGCCTCCTACCTCACCTAAACACAAATATCCATAACTGTGTCTCATGCCAGTACAATAAACCCTAACAGCTACTGTTCTCTCCTATCACCTAAACACAAACATTCATAACTGACCCATGTCCAGTACACTAATCCGTATACCATAAAAATGTAATTTCACAGCCATGTTATTTATTTATCTTGCCTGAAAACAAATTATCCTCTTGCTTCATCTTTGGAGAATTTAAAGATCATATCTCTGCAAGATAATAAAGTACAAAGTGTAATTTTGTGTCTGGAAATAATCAGCTAATATTAAGAAACTCTACTTCTTTATAATTACATAAAAATAAGCAGCAGCATAATAGACTAATAAAAACATAGGACACAAGGTGTCACAAGGAACGGTGATCAGAGTGAGCAGGTGTGCTACAAAAAACACCGGCCTTTTAATAACCACTGAAGAGGTCTCTCCAGTGACACCAACAGCATTAGATTTTTGAAATCCAACAAACACTCCTAAAATAATTAAATCAAGAAGACTACGATGACTGGAGAACATTTGACACAAAAAAACAATCCTAAAAAAGGTGCACCATCCATGATTTGTTCTATAAGATTGTTTTTTAGTTGTATAAATAACAATCACAGGAAAGCAGTTTTACTTAACAGATTTTTTTAATGTGTTTCATGTTGCAAAAAAAAAAGGGAAAAATTAAATGTATCAAAATCACCTTCTTTTTTTTTGTTGTTGGGGGGGGGGTGCCCTTCATGGATTTTTGTACCGGGCCCTGAGGTTTCTAGTTATGAAAAAGTTTCTTATGTGTTTATATATGTCTGTAAATACTTATATACACATATAAATACATAAATACATCTGTACAGTCTAGGGTTGCCACCTGTCCCTTAAAATACAGAACACTTATAAGTTACACATGCTGCAGGGTGTGCAGGGAAGAATATGAATAGTGCTGTCCCGAAACACAATACATGTTCCTCCCTGCACACCCTGCAGCATGTGTAACTCATAAGTGTCCAGGAAAACATGGCTGAGGTGGCAACCCTACTGTACACACAAATAAACATATATATCTTTAGACATGTATATGTGTTTATGTGTGTATATATGTCTGTAAATACTTATATACACATATAAATACATAAATACATCTGTACACACAAATAAACATATATATCTTTAGACATTTATATGTGTTTATGTGTGTATATATGTCTGTAAATACTTATATACACATATAAATACATAAATACATCTGTACACACAAATAAACATATATATCTTTAGACATGTATATGTGTTTATGTGTGTATATATGTCTGTAAATACTTATATACACATATAAATACATAAATACATCTGTACACACAAATAAACATATATATCTTTAGACATGTATATGTGTTTATGTGTGTATATATGTCTGTAAATACTTATATACACATATAAATACATAAATACATCTGTACACACAAATAAACATATATATCTTTAGACATGTATGTCTGTATATCTATGTTAAAGCCCTTTGCAGCCTTTTTTTTCCCCTAACAACTGAGACCTCATATCTTTGAGCCCTTTTAACTTTTTTGTGCAATATTTCTTTAAATCATTTTTATTAGATAGTTTTATTATGAGTGTAACTGTATTTTGTACTTTGTACTTTGTTAAAGACGTGCATTAACTTCAATTGCGCTCAATCGATTGTGTTTACTTTTAAACAATAATACGAGCACTAAACCTGACGCGTGCAAACAGTTGCGATAAACCCCTTTTTGCTTGCACATAACTGTTAGTGAGCCATTTGTAATCTGGCTCGATATTAGTATAGTGTGTGTGCTGATGCAGATTTTCACTCATATAATAGATTTCTATGAGAGCCTACACTAAAATAAATTTTTAATAACACAAATGCGCAGACACTTGACAATAGAAATTTACTTTGAGAGTAACGTTTTTGGATCTGTGCTATACATCTTCCATGTTAACTGTACATATCACTTAAAGGGACAGTCTAGTCAAAATTAAACTTTCATGATTCATATAGAGCATACAACTTTCCAATTTACTTCTACTATTTAATTTTCTTCATTTTCTTTGTATCCTTTGTTGAAAGGAATACCTAGGTAGACTGAGGAACTGGGAGCTTGCTGCTGATTGGTGCCTTCTCATTCATGCATGTTTTCATTGGTTTACAGATGTGTTCAGCTAGCCCCTAGTAGTGCATTGCTGCTCCTTCATTAAAGGATACCAAGAAAATGGAGCACAATTAAAGGGACACTATACCCAAACATTTTCTTTCATGATTAAGGTAGAGAATACAATTTTAAACAACATTGCCATTTACTTCTATTACCTAATTTGCTTCATTCTTTAGATATACTTTATTGAAGAAATAGCAATGCACACAGTGAACCAATCACAGGAGGCATCTATGTGCAGCTACCAATCAGCAGCTACTAAGCATATCTAGATATGCTTTTCAGCAAAGAATATCAAGAGAATGAAGCAAATTAGAAAATAGAAGTAAATTAGAAAGTTGTTTATAATTGTATGCTCTTTCTAAATCATGAAAGAAAAAAAATTGGTTTTCATGTCCCTTTAATAATAAAAGTAAATTGGAAATTTGTTTAAGATTTATGCTGTATCTGAATCTTGAATGAAACAATTTTGGGTTTCATGTCTGTTTAACACTTTACACATACACATACATACTTGATCCCTTCACACACCCTTGTCTATATACCTTGAGGCCTTTTTATCAAAGGTCTGGCGGACCTGATCCAACAGTGTGGATCAGGTCCACCAGACCTCGCTGAACGCGGAGAGCAATACGCTCTCTGTATTCAGCATTGCAACGCCGCCCCCTGCAGACTCACGGCCGCCAGCAGGGAGGTGTCAATCAACCTGATTGCACTCGATCGGGATGAATTCCGGTGATGTCTGTCCGCCTGCTCAGAGCATGCGACAGGGTTATGGAGCAGCGGTCTTTAGACCCCTGCTTAATAACTGCTGTTTCTGGCAAGCCTGCAGGCTCGCCAGAAACACAGGCCCTCAAACTCTATTTGGAGCTTGATAAATGGGCCTCCTTATCTCTGTATTGCTTCTACAACACCTCATTTCTCTTTTTTCTTATTTAACCTCAGCTTCACATTTACTTAATTGACCCTCTATTCATTTAATGCTCTAGCATTTTTTTTTTATTTTTTTTTTTGTTGTTTTAAAAGCTTTATTGATGTAAATACAGTTAACATACATAAATAAAAAATAAACAGAAAAAGAATACACAAAATTATATGGTCTCTTTTACATTGTTTCTCCATTTACAAACGTCTTTTCCATGCCAGTTCGGACTACAGACATAAAGAATATACTAGAAGTGATAGAATCACAATCATCAAAAAATATTTGCGAATCCCGGAGATATCCGAGAAGGAAGTATCAGAGGAAAAGAAAGGGGGGAGCGATAGAGAAGCAAAAGGAAGAGGGAAGAAGAAGAAAAAAAAAAGGGGGGGAATGGGTAGTTATCTCATATTGTCTTATTCCAGATTGCCAAGATCAATTCATGAGTTTCTAATATTTCAATTTTAAGGTAGTGGTATCTTTCTAAGGTAATGAGCTCTGAGACTTGATGTTTCCATTCAGGCAAAGATGAAACGCATTTTTTTTTCCACATTTTGGGTATAAGTTTTTTTGCACCTGTTAACATTATCAAGAGGAGTGCTAGTTTGGTGGGGTCTTTTAATTTAGGTAGTGAGCAAAAAAGGATGCTCTCAGGTGTGTTAGGTATGTGAGTTCCTAGTAGATCTGATATGTAGGCAAAAACTTCTGACCAGAATTTATGTAATCTGGGGCAAGACCACCAAATATGGACCAGGGTGCCTTCCTCACCGCACCCTCTCCAACATTTGTTGTTCACTGAGGGATACATTTTATGGATCCTCGAGGGTGTCAGGTACCAGCGACTCAGGAATTTTATGTGGATTTCCTGTATACTAGCGGATACTGAGGAGCGCTTTGTAAGTGTAAATGCACTAATCCAGGAGTCGCGGTCTATTTCATGTTGTAATTCTCTGTTCCAGGCTAATGTGTAAGATGGGAGTGTAGTGGGATCGTCTTGTAAAGACAATTTGTACAGTAAGGATATTAGATGTCTGGGGGTATCTGTTAATGTGCAGAGTTTCTCAAAGGGTGTGAGTTCCCTTCCCATATCCTTCCTGTGTTTATGATGGGAGATGTAATGGTGTAGTTGACTGTATTGAAGCCACGAGGAGAAAATCTCCCCATGGGTTTCCATTAACTGAGCTTGTGTTTTAGTGATATTATTTTCGTTGAGGAACTGCATAGTTCCTGTTTTAAGATTATATGGTTGCTTAACATGGAAGCCCATCTTCCAGTATGGGAGATCCATGTTTTCAATTATGGGAGTAAGTGGAGACTGCCTGGATGAGGTTTGTGTGCTAGTAGCTAAAAGCTTGTCCCATTCAGTTAGAGTTTCTGCAGTCATTGCATATTTATGTAGCTGCTTCGGTCTATGTGATGGAAGGGACCATGCCAATGTGCCTACATTGTTTCTCATGAAGATTTGCCTATCCAAATGTACCCATGCCTTATTAAGAGTAATGTGGGACCATTCCACTATATGCTGAAGGAAAATCGTCTCCATCCCTTGTCATGTACATAGTTTTACGTGGAACTCTAGGTTTTAAGTTGGCCCAGATGTAACTCTCAATTATAGATTGTAATTGTTTGATATATCCGTCATGCAGTGGTATTGGGAGCGCTTGGAGTACATACAGGATTCTTGGAAGAACATTCATTTTAATTACTCCAATCCTTCCCAACCAGGACAGGGGTTTGTTTTTCCAGCTCGAAAGATCTCTAATTATTTCATTTTTTAATGGAATATAATTATGTTTAAAAAGGTCTGATACTGAAGATGTCAGGGACACTCCTAAATATTTAAGCTTGTGTTGGGCTAAGGGGATATTATATAATTCCTTTAATTTTTGTATATGGTAAATTTGGGTATTAACGTTTAATAGTTCCGATTTATTTAGATTTAGGAGGAAATTAGATATCTCCCCATATGACTTCAATTCTTTTAGTAATTCAGGTAATGAGGTCTCGGCCTCCGTGAGGGTGAAGAGGATTCATCTGCATATAATGCTTGTTTGAATTCTGTGTCCCCGACTGATATCCCTTTAATTTTAGTGTTTTTTCTAATTTTTTGAGCAAGTATTTCTATGGAAATGGTGAACAGCAGGGGTGAAAGCGGGCATCCCTGTCTAGTCCCGTTCTTGATAAAGAAGGAGTCTGATAATGTACCATTAACTCGCACTCTTGCATTGGGGGCAGAATATAGGGCCATAGACATGTTTAAGAATGGTTTTGGGATTCCCATCTCCCTCATTGCCTCCTGTAGAAAAGACCAGCTGACCCTATCGAAGGCCTTTTCTGCGTCTGTCGAGAATAATACCATTGGGACCCCTGATACTCTGGCATGGTTTGTTAATTGTATGACTTTAATTACGTTATCCCTAGCTTCCCTTCCAGGTATAAATCCTACCTGATCATTGGAAATCAGGGTGGGTAAAAATGTGTTTAGCCTGTTTGCTAAGATCTTAGTTAATATCTTCATGTCCGAATTTATTAGTGATATTGGTCTGAAATTTCCTGGGCATGTGGCTGGTTTGCCTGGTTTAACTAGTACTGTAATATGTGCCTCTAATAACACCTGTGACAGTGTGGGGTCTTCCCTTAGGTTGTTGAAGAGGTTCAACATGTGTATTGCTAAGTTTCCTTCACATTTTTTATAGTATTTTGATGTGAACCCGTCTGGGCCCGGGCTTTTATTTGAAGGGGAATCTGTAATGGCTTGATGGAGTTCCTCTAATGTAATAGGGGCCGCTAGTGTTTCTGCTGCTGTCTTGTCTAGGACTGGGAGTCCTAAGTCTTTAAAGTAAAGGTTGGATTTTTCTTTGTAAGCTAGAGTGTCTTGAGTTTTATCGTCAGCTAAATTGTAAAGTGTATTGTAGAATTTTCTAAAAGTTGCTGCAATTTTGGGGCTATCCTTAACTATTTGTCCCTCTGGGTGGTTAGAGAGTGGACATAGGTGTTTAATTGCTTCCTTCTTAAGTTTCTAGCCAATATTCTACCTGGTTTATTCCCACCTTCATAATAGAACTGTTTGAGGTAGAGTGCTTTGCGTTGGTGAGTCTCAGTCAGGTGGTGTTTAAGTGCTAGTCTTGCCTCCAAGAGGTCGTGTTGGGTTATGTCGTCTGAGGGGTTGTTTTTGTGTTTAGTTTCTAGTGTACTAACTCTTTGTAATAGATTTGAATGTTTTTCTCTAGCTTGTCTGTTTAGCTTAGATTTTTGTTTGATTAATGTCCCTCTGATGACTGTTTTATGTGCTTCCCATTCCACTTGATGAGAGGAGGAGGACTGGGAGTTAATTGTGAAATATTCTTTGATATCTTTTTGTATTTCCTCTAACAGTAAGGGATCATTTAATAAGGAGTCGTCCATTCTCCATATCCTGGCTGCTATTGGGATATCTGGCCAAAGGACACTACACGTAACCGGGGCGTGATCTGACCAGGTTATGGACCCAATTTCGCATTCACAAACAATAGAAAGACCCTGTGAGTCAGTAAATATATGATCAATTCTAGTGTAGCAATTGTGAGGGCTGGAGTAGAAAGTGAAATCCTTGTCTAAGGGGTGGAGAGTCCTCCATGTATCGTGAAGTGTGAGATTTTGGAACGTATTTTTGATAGATTTCAGGGTGGTTTTAGGGACACTGGATAGCCCTTTAGAAGAATCCAGAGATGGTTTGAGTGATATGTTAAAGTCTACTGCAGCAAAAATTATACCCTGAGAGTAGTCGAGAATTACATTAGCTATTTTTTTGAAAAACCCTGCCTGTGCTTGATTGGGGGCGTATATGTTGAGAAGTGTTATTTGGTGTCCGTACAGAAGGCCTCGCAGTAGGATAAAACGCCCTTCGGGATCCCTCTCGGTGTGGGTAATTTGTATTGGAAGTGTCTTGTGAATAAGAATACCAACCCCGGCCCGTTTATCGGGGCCCGAAGCAAAGTAGGCTACTGGGTAGTGTGTGTTATACCATTTGGGCTCCCTGCCTCTCTGGAAATGGGTCTCCTGAAGCATTAGGATGTGGCTATGTAATTTGTTCAGTTCCCGAAAAGCAATGGAGCGTTTACCAGGGTTGTTCAACCCTTTCGCATTTATTGTGGTTATTTGAATAGTATGATCCCGAAATTTACTAGCTTTGGGGTGCATTCTTGAGCCTTGGGTGGGAGGGGAGAAGAAAAAAAAAAAAAAGGGAAAGAGGTAGAGAAAGAGAATAGAATTAGGAAGAGAGATGAAAAGTCAGGAGGGTTTCCTTCTTTCAGTATATCCCTGAGTTATAACAACAAATTTGTTGACAGAAGGAAGAGACAAAGAGCAAAAAGAAAAGTTTTCTATTTTGAAGTGCTTTTTCCTTTCTTGTTTTTGAAACCAAAAATATAAACAATATACTTATAATTGAATAGGAACTTAACCTAACGGAGGTAGTATACCCATGTTTAGCTAATAAAACATTAATAACATATTGGTTAAGAAAAAACCTGGCAAATTAGGGAGGGGAAAAGGGATGTATCTAGGGGGAGAGTAGGAGAAGAAAAAAGGCAGGCGAGGAAAGGGTAGCGGGGTAAAGGGGTGGAACGAGTAAAGATATGTAGCAGAATAAATACACAATATCATGTATAGTAGGGTCTCCCACATCAATGGGTATACTTTATTATAATTGCATACCTTAGCATATCACTTTCATATCTGGCGTTTCTGTAGATATTTTCGCCCTATGGGGTAAGGTGAGGAAGGATAGGTGGAGAGGGAGAAGAGTAGGGGGAGGGTGTGTAAACAGCTAAGGAATGGGGGGAGAGGGAAAAGGGGTGAAGGGGGATATGGAGAAGGGGGAAGGGGGGGAGAGCGAGGGGAAAGGGGAAGGGAGAGGGTGGGAAGGGAGGATCTAGAAAAATAAAGGAGGAGGGGGAGGGGAAGAGGGAATAGAGTAGGGAGATTGGTGAAGGAGAGCATTATGACAAAGCGTGACCAGACAGAAATCTAAGAAAATAAGAGAAGGGGTACTTATCTGAGGGAGAGGCCTAGGAATAGGGAGAGAGGGGAAGGAATGAAGGGGGGATAGGGAGAAGGGGGGGGAGGGGGGGGAGGGAAGGGAGAGGGTGGGGAGGGAGAATCTGAAAAAATAAGGGAGGAGGAGAAGGGAAGAGAGGATGGAGTAGGAAGAGGGAGGGAGGAGAGCCTAATAAGTGGTAATGTGGGGAATTGGAGGTCCCATAACTAAATAACTAAATATGGGGATGAAAGAACCTTGTATACATGTTACTTTACATTGCTAATGTGAGGGCAAAATTGACTAAGGGCTTAAAGTATATGCCCAATAATTTATTGACCTTTATGTTAATTCTGAGAGGCAAATCCTCTCCTTCGCCCACTTTTTAATTAAAACGCAAAACCAAATTTGAAGAAACATTCAAAAAACATATAGTACCTTTTTTTTTTTTTTTTTTGCATTATAAGACTATTAAATGACAAAGAACAATTCAACCAAAACATATACAACCAAAAGTCCCTTCTTCATTATAAATACGTGGTGGTCATGATACACCCTTGTCCATAACCCCCTGAGGGGACAAAATATTTCCTAAACAGCGGGACCCAACAGAAATCTAGGTCTGAGTAAAAGAAGGGGTACTTATCTACTAAGTGGAGAGTAAGTTCCTGGTAGGAGCCGCTTCGCCTTCCCTTGGGGCAGCGTCCCTGTTCCTTTCAGAAGAATCCGGTAAATTAAGATCCTTGAAGAAGAGTTGGGGGTCTGACCCAGGCCTATAAATAACAGTCCTGCCGTTATGAATAACAATGATGGAGACTGGAAATCCCCATCTGTACTGTACTTTATGTTTGTGGAGGTGTGATGTGATGTGAGAAAGATCTCGCCGTTTCTGTAAAGTTGCTGGAGAGAGGTCTGAAAAAATTTGTATTTCCTCTCCTGCGTGGAATACAGTATGTTTCATTCTGGCACTCTTTAGGGTGTCCTCCTTATCTTTGAAGCTGAGGAACTTCACTATAATGTCTCTCGGTGGAGCTTTAGATGGAGGCTTTGATCTGAGAGCTCTGTGAGCCCTTTCAATAGGGATCTCCTGCGCGGCAGGGGATCCCTTAATAACCCTAAAGAGAGCCTGTAAATACCCTTCTATTGCCGGTGGATGAATTGATTCTGATATACCCCTGAATCTGAGGTTGTTTCGCCTACAGCGATTATCCAGATCCTCCAGTTTGTCGGTTAAGAAATGTAAGTGGTCAGATTGATTCTGTAGTTCCATTGAGTTGTTTTGCATATTAGTGGCAATGACATTGTGTTGCTCCTCTATTTTTAAGACTCTGTTGTCTAGGGCACTCAGATGCTTTCGCAGATCCCCAAATAGGTTCCTCATCTCTTGTACAACCCCTTTAATGTCCTCCTTGGAAGATAGGTGTTGGATATCTTGCTTTGTAATGAAGGAAGGCAAGGGGGAATCATTTTGTGCAGAAGGGGCTGGCATAGGTTTGTGGATGTCAGCCATGTTGTCTGGTGTAGTTATGAGTTTTGGTTCTGCAGGTTTAAGAAAATGACTGAGGGGGTTAGAGGCAATGGATTTCCCAACTTTATTCTGCTTTTTACAAGGCATCACATTGGGAACCAGAATAGTGGAAGTAGAGAATATCTTTCTGTTGTAGATAGTTTGAGTTGCACAGTACCCTTATAATATGCTCTCAATACCTGCCTTAATACTTCTCCACTGGTAGGTAAAGCACTCTGTGAACAGTGATGATTCTTATATCAGTGGATATTGTGAGTATCTTATTATGGCACAGACTATTTCTCCCACTGT
Source organism: Bombina bombina (assembly GCF_027579735.1). Classification (NCBI taxonomy): domain Eukaryota; kingdom Metazoa; phylum Chordata; class Amphibia; order Anura; family Bombinatoridae; genus Bombina; species Bombina bombina. Next base: position 310,726,288 of record NC_069506.1, read on the forward strand.
TTTAATGCCTGAAGGAGAAACAGTGTTTACTGCTAGTAAGCTGCTGACCGATTTTTTACACCAATGTGGGATGCTGATTAAAATATATATAGGTGGGGAGCGTTACTTAAAAGCTGCCTATATAGTTGCAAACGGTGCAGGCGTTTTGAATCTTTTTATAACCAACTATGTGTGGATCTGGGTATTGCCTACTTACTTTTTTACTCTTACTCCCAACAGAGGCAGTCCTTTGAATCTGTGTTTATTCCCCGCCTGAACCGCTAGGAAAATGGAGGTTTCCTTTCTATTAGTGTGTCATGGGAGCGGGTGTTCTCTCCAGTGTGAGCGAGCCAGCTGCGGTAAGTTTTTTATCCACTCCGTTATCGATATCTACCTCTACGTGTCTGATTTGGTCCCCATATATACTAGAGCAGGATGGTCGATATTGTGCCAGCTTTTTCTCCGGTCTGGATACCAAAGATCTCTGCTAGGCCGCGTGACAGTCCGGTGCTGCGTGAAGATCTCAGTGTGAAATACCGGGTAGTTTGTATATTTTCACTGACCGGAGGGTTCCCCAATTGTTTAGCTCACATGCTCTTTAGGAATTGGGACGAGGAAAAAGGGATTAAGCCAGGATTTAGTTATTTTGCTAGCATGGGTATTAGGAGCCTATTCAGAAAGCGGCCATCTCCCAGCGTGGCCAGACTCCGCCCCCAATGCTCTAGCATTTTAAGATATATTTAAATGCACAATAGTAAGTGATAATAGTTAAAACCTGGAATTCAAAAGCATTAAATGGACATAAAACACTAAATAAATGCTAGATAGAATGATGCATTCAATGAAAGGATTAGACTGAGAATAACACGTAGATGTATTTTTTAAGGTTTCTGTGTAAAGTTTTAGAGGCCCATTTATCAAGCTCCGAATGGATCTTGAGGGCCTGTGTCTCTGGCAAGCCTGCAGGCTCGCCAGAAACACCAGTTATGAAGCAGCGGTCTGAAGACCGCTGCTCCACAACGCTGTCCGCCTGATCTGATGAGGCGGACAGAGATCTCCACAATTCAACCCGATTGAGTATGATTGGGTTGATTGACACCCTCCTGCTGGCGGCCGATTGGCCGCGAGTCTGCAGGGGGTGGTGTTGCACCAGCAGCTCACAAGAGCTGCTGGTGAAATGCTGAATACGGAGAGCGTATTACTCTCCGCATTCAGCAGAGTCTGTCAGACCTGATCCGCACTGTCAGATCAGGTCTGACAGACCTTTGTTAAATAGGCCTCTTAGTGTCTGTAAAACAAAGGGAGCTGCCATGTTGTAACTTAGGTTATCTCTACTGTGGCCAATTAGGGACAGTTCTAAATAGGTCACTAGAGTTTGCAGTCAATGGCTGTGTGCAATATAACAGTGTTCTGCACTTCCAATTCTAACAGAAACTGAAAAGCTCACAATTTCAGGATTCAATTACAGAAAAGGGGGACAAAATAAATAATGAAAGTATATTGCAGTCTTTTTTTTCATATATAAGTGAGCAACTACTGCTTTTGCATTTGCCATCAAACATATAGGGAACAGTAGATATGTATCAAACGCATTAAAATGCTTCAGTTCAATATTTTAACCAAACATCCTGCAATACCCTATTGCAGGCCAGATTACAAGAGGAGCACTAAATACATTTTTTGCTTGCACGCTAACGCTAGCTTGCATGCTAATCCGCCGCTGCATATAAATAAATATATATATATGTGTGTGTATGTGTGTTTGTGTGTGTGTATGTATAAAGGTATATATGTGTATTCATGAGACATAGAAACATAGAATTTGACGGTAGATAAGAACCAAAATGGCCCATCAAGTCTACCCATATTACATGTTACTTTTTGCTTAGGATAGCATTATGCATGTCCAAGGAATTTTTTTTTTAATTCCTTTACTTTGTGTTTACCCCCTCAAATGGAAGCTTATTCCATGAATCCACAACCCTTTCTGTAAAAAAAATGCTTCCTCAAATTTCTCCTGAATCTGCTACCCTCTAACTTTAGATTGTGACCCCTTGTTTTGGCATTTATTTTTTGTGGATAATGCTTTCAGCTTCTACTTTATTAAGGGCTAGATTTATCAACGAGCCCCTGTACGCCTCAGCTCGCCTATGGCGGGGTGAAATTACCCGCAGGTAATTAACACTGCACACAAGCGCAATTTTGCGCTTGCATGCAATCCCGTCCCCTGCCCGTGCACAGCCAATCACGCGCGGGCAGGAGCTGTCACTCTCCGACCGAGGAGATTGAATTTCGCCACAATAGAGGTGGTGTAGATGTTAAGGAAGCAGCGGTCTGGTGACCGCTGCTTGATAAATCCCGGCGAGCAAGTTCTTGAGAGAACTTGCTGCCGTAGGGGCTTAATAAATCTAGCCCTAAGTCCATTCATATCTTTGAAAGTTTCAATCATGCCACCTCTTTCCCTTCTATCCTCTAAACTATACATGTTTAGATCATAGAATCTTTCTTTGTACGTTTTATATTTTAGACCATGTACAATTTAGTAGCCCTCTTTTGGACAGCTTCTAGTTTATTTATATCTTTCTGAAGATTAGGGGGCCGAATGATCAAACTCCAAATGGAGCTTGATGCCCCTGTTTCCGCGTGAGCCTTCAGGCTTGACGGAAACAGTAGTTATGAAGCAGCGGTCTAAAGACCGCTGCTCCATAACTTGTCCGCCTGCTCTGAGGCTGCGGACATCAATCGACCCAATCCTATACGATCAGGCTGATTGACACCCCCTGCTAGTTGCCAATTGGTTATGAATCTGAAGGGGGCGACATTGCACAAGCAGTTCACAAGAATAGTATCATATCCGCCTGCACTTTAATAAATCGGCCCCATAGTCTCCAGAACTCTACACATTGTTCCAGATTTTGCCTAACTAATGATCTGTAAAGTGGCATAAGAACCTTGCTATTTCTGCTACTAATACCTCTCCCAATGCAACAAAATATTCGACTGGCCTTACTGGCTGCACTACTGCATTGTGTACCAAATTTTAAATCATCTGAAATAATTCCCAATTACCTTTATATTAAATTTCAGATCCCATTTATTTGACCAATCATCTATTTTTTTTTTTTTTAATATCCCTATTCATTTGATCAACCCCTCCTGGAACATCAACTCTGTTACAAATTTTTGTGTCATCAGCAAACAAGCAAACCTTCCCCTTAAGCCCACTTCCAATATCACGTATGAACATGTTAAACAAAAGAGGACCAAGAACTGACTCTTGGGGAACACCACTAGTAACCGATCCCTCATTTGAATGTACTACATTAATTGAAACCCTCTGTCGTATATCTTTAAGCCAGCATTCTACCCACTTATCAATCTTAGCATCTACTCCAAGGCAATACATTTTGTGAATAAGTTTGTTGTGTGGGACGGTGTCAAATGCTTTGCTAAAGTCTAGATATGCAACATCTTCAGCTTCTCCCTGGTCTATTAATTTATTTACAAGGTCAAAGAAATCAATTAGATAAGTCTGACATGATCTTCCAGCAGTGAAACCATGCTGCCATTTCTCTTCTAAGTTGTTTGTCTGAAAGAAAGACACAAGTCTTTCCTTTAAAAGAGATTCCATTAATTTCCCTGCAATTGAGGTCAAACTGACTGGCCGATAGTCAGCAGAATCTTCCCTACTACCCTTTTTATGAAGAGGGACTACATTGGCAATTTTCCAGTCTTTTGGAACAACTGATAGAAGTGACTGATTAAATAAATCAGCTAATAGAGTAGCTATCATGAATCGAAGTTTTCTTAGAACTCTTGGATGAATATTATCTGGACCCACAGCCTTATTTACTTTTATTTTTCATAAAGCCCTTCAAACCTCTTCCTCTGTAAAAAGAAAAGTACTACTCACATTATCATTTACAGTAACATCCCTTAATAGAATCTCACTATCGTTATCATCTGTTGTAAAGACTAAACAAAAGTAATCATTTAAACAGTTTGCTATTTGTTTATCTTCTTCCACCACTCTATCATCATTCTTGAGTCTTACCATCCCTCTGTTAGTTTTTCTCTTTTCACTGATTTATCTAAAGAAGGTTTTGTCACTGTTTTTTTTTACAGATTGTGCTATTTTCTCTTCTGCATCAGCTTTAGCCTTTCTGATCAACTTCTTTGTTATCTTTTGATGGGTTCTCCATTTTTCCTTATAATCTTCTGAGCCAGGGAGTTTTAATTTGTTATTGACTATCTTTGAATTTTTTATTGACTATCAATCTACTATTGTCTTAACTGCATGTGCTACTTTTCTTGAAAACCATATTGGTTTTCTTTTTCTTTTACAAACAAGCCTAATACAGTGTTTAGTTGCATCTAGAATAGCGTTTTTAAAATATTCCTACTGTTCTTGTACTCCTCTAATCTGTGCCATCCCTTTTAGAGATTCATTTAGGTATTTGCCCATGTAAGAAAAATCAGTTGTTCTAAAGTCTAAAACTTTTGTCTTACTATGGTTGCACAGTACCTATGCCTGAGTTTAAAACTATTAAACCATACAGACTGATGATCACTAGAGCCTAAGTTCTCACCCACAGACACTTCAGATACTATATCCCTGTTTGTAAGTACTAAATCTAATATAGTTCCTTTACGTGTTGGTAAATTTGTGTTTATTTGTGTATATATGTATGTTTGTGTGCAGATATAAACACATATAAGCACATGTATACACTTATATACACTCATACACATATTTAGACATATCTATATACATATTGGAACCCTTTCCAGTCAAACACTTTGCCATATACCAAATCCGTTTAAACCCTTTTAAAACATTTATCAATATTTAAATGATATATTCTTATTATAAAGTGTATATGTGTGTGTGTGTAATACCTTATTTTAATGTGTTTTTTATGTGTTTTCTTTTTGTGCAACTTTTTTTTAACCCCTACAGTTTAAATAAGGTCTGAAGTTGCGTATAATATTCTAGTGCATTTCCAGCTTGCGCTCAAGTGCAAACTATAACTTTCAACATGTAATACCAGCACAAATTAGAGCGGTCATGATGTCCATTGAAATTATAGTTTGCGTTCAAGTCAAGTCATACGCGCTAATTGTTTTCTGGTTGAAACGCTTTACTATGGACTTGTAATATCAAAGTTAAGCACTAATGGTATTGCGGTCAAGTGAAAGTGATTATTGTGTGTGCACCTATCGTTAACGGACCACTTGTAATCTAGCGCTGCATGAGGCTGAGCTCAAAATAACGCATTATCAATTGCACTCAACTTGTAATCTTGCTCACTGCATTTATCTTTTTATGTTCATATAGATTTAATATACTCTCATTTACTAAAACAACAGCTTGTGCTATTAATTAGGCTTTTAAGAATAACGTATATATAGTGGTAAAAAATGGTAGCAAAACTCATATATAAACATGATGAATAAAGCTTGTTTAATATTTACTATAAATGGCTCTGGGGATAGTCACCAAGTTTTCATAAAACACACACACTTGTTCATTTGCATTAATTTCCATGCAATTAAAAAGCTGCTAGCAGTGAGCGCATAATATGATTGGGAAAAGAAATGACAGGGGAACTTTCAATTGTTGTAAATTGCAGTGTAAACAGCTAACAATATTTCCTGGAAGATTTTCTTTCTTTCTTTTTTTTTTTAATGGATATCTGTACTTATTTTAATGAAGGTAAATAGAAAGCTGACTATGTTGTGTATAAAAAATAAAGAATATTGTGTTGTTTGTTTTCTATACTAAGACATTAAGGGCTAGATGACAAGTGGAGCGTACAATTGTCACTCAAAGTGGCTGGTTATTGCTACCGCTACAGTCTAGTGTATTTTATTAAAAAATAAAGAGAGCAGCATCTTTATTTTTTAATAAAATAACTGCATTAGGCAGTATTTTAGGGCTAAAGCTTGCAGAAGTGGGGTGTTAGAATAAAAACAGCACTGAAAAGTGCCTTTACATAGCAGTCTATGGGAACTGTGTGTTCCCTGTAAATATATATGTATATGCTTATATGCAGTATCCCACAAAAGTGAGTACACCCCTCATATGTTTGCAAATATTTTATTATATCTTTTCATATGACAACACTGAAGAAATGACACTTTCCTACAATGCAAAGTAGTGAGTGTATAGCCTGTATAAAAGTGTGAATTTGCTCCCCCCTCAAAATAAGTCAACACACCGCCATTAATGTCTAAACCGTTGGCAACAAAAGTGAGTACACCCCTAAGTGCAAACAAGAAAATAGAGGGATGCACTCAACTGAGACAAAACAAAATCTAGATAAACCTCTGTGCTTGTCCACAAGGCCAGTGCCACTCAGGGTGCAATCTCTTTTATTTCATTATGCCTTTCACAGAGAAAAAATGTCCTGTAGCATATCAGTCTGATCCTGCCCAATGACAGTCCAGTTCCGAAAATCTAAAGTAGTGAGTGTATAGCCTGTATAAAAGTGTAAATTTTCTGCCCCCTCAAAATAACTCAACACACAGCCATTAATGTCTAAACTGTTGGCAACAAAAGTGAGTACACCCCTAAGTGCAAACAAGAAAATAGAGGGACGCACTCAACTGAGACAAAACAAAAGCTAGAAAAACTTCCATGCTTGTGCACAAGGCCAGTGCCACTCAGGGTGCAGTTTATTTTAGCACATTATGCCTTACACAGAGAAAAAATATCTTGTAGCATATCAGTCTGATCCTGCACAATGACAGTCCAGTGTCGAAATACCAGGCAATTCTTCTCTGAACAAGAGAAAACAACAAACCCCAGACATACGTTTCGGCCTCCCTTGGGTCTCGTCAGTGAGGTGAAGTTGCATCACTCTAGGGCACATACATCTCGGGTTTGTTGTTTTCTCTTGTTCAGAAAAGAATCTAGTAAAAAAGTAAAGAGGCAAGAGCACCGGAATTTGAAAAAGTGAAAAAGACGTCTTTATTTGTTTCATAAAACATGAAAAATGACCCGGTTACAACAGATACCGGACAGGCGTATCTCTATGGTGTGGGTAATCACGTACCCTCTGGCTGATGCATTACGGCTGTTGCCGTAATCGTAGCTAATGGGTACCTGTATCCACACCCTTTAAATGTTAAAATCTAAACAGTACTTATAGGTTAAAACAACACTCGTGACTTTACCCTCACACCTGTAGTTTGGATGACCAAACCCGCCTATATTGGAGGTAGAATATCTATTCATGCATAACTCAATAAATAAAAACTCCCTCCTATTAATCCCTACTTATTGGGTCTCATAGTTTATTTCCCTGACAAAAAAAGTTCCAACTTAACTGTTTTGTTGCAATGCATTACCCACAAAGCTACCTTGGCATACTTTTGAATATCCAAGTATCTCCACAGTAAATGATTAGTGACATGCTAACTAATTAGTGTGTGCTAGCTGCTTGAGTATTAGCTTCTGTGATAGTCCATTTTGGCTGTATAACGCTCTTGCCATATGTCTAATGTCTCTACAAGAAGGTCATGTATGTTGCCTTTTGGTCAGATATAAATGTAAGAGTGAATGCTAAAAGATAAAATAGAAGTAAAATAACATAGTAGATAAGGTTGAAAAAAGACTGAAGTCCATTGAGTTCAACCTATACAAATCTAAAATACTTACAAAAAGCTCCAGTTAAGCTTAACTAACCCCATTAAAATGTGACCCATTTAATACTAGCAATTATATCCATGAATTTTGTTTATATACAGAAATTTATCCAGACTATTTTTAAATGTATCAATGGTATTGGCATTCATTACCTCCTTTGGTAATGAGTTCCACAATTTTATTGCTCTTACAGTGAAAAAACGTTTCCGTTGCAGGAGATTAAATCTCCTTTCCTCCAACCTTAAATTATGACCTCTTGTCAGAAACAATTTTCTTGGAATAAACAGAGCTTCTGCCATCTCTGTATATGGGCCTTGAATATATTTATATAAAGTAATCATGTCACCTCTCAAGCGCCTTTTTTCTAAAGAGAACAGACCCAGTTTGGCTAGCCTCTCCTCATAGGTTAATTTCTCCAATCCCCTTATTAGCTTTGTGGCCCTTCTCTGAACTTTTTCTAGTTCTGCAATATCTTTTTTAGCAATCGGTCCCCAGAACTGCACTCCAAACTCAAGGTGAGGTCTTACCAGGGCTTTATATAATGACAGAATTATGCTTTCCTCCCTTGAATCAATGCCTTTTTTAATACATGCTAGTATCTTATTAGCCTTTGAAGCTGCTGCCCTGCATTGTGCACTCATCTTTAGCTTGTTATCTATTACTACTCCCAAATCCCTTTCCTCCTGTGTTTGGCTAAGTCTTGTCCCATTTAAAAAATACGTAGCCTGCTTAGTTTTACTTCCAAAATGTAGAACCTTGCATTTTTCCATATTAAATCTCATTTTCCATTCACTTGCCCATAGTTCTAATTTTAGCAAATCCCTTTGTAAAGAGAGTTCGTCCTGCTCTGACCTAATGACCTTACTTAACTTAGTATCATCTGCAAAAATAGAAATGTCGCTATTTAATCCTTGCTCCAAGTTATTTATAAAAATATTAAAAAGAACAGGGCCCAGTACTGATCCCTGGGGGACGCCACTGATTACCTTTGTCCAATCTGAGTATGATCCATTTACTACTACTCTTTGCTCCCTATCTTTTATCCAGTTATTTATCCATGAGCTAACATTTTCAGCTATTCCCAGTCCCTTAATTTTGTGCATTAATCTCTCATGTGGCACTGTATCAAATGCCTTTGCAAAATCTAAGTATATCACATCAACTGATTCCCCTTTATCTATATTTTTACTTACTTCCTCGTAGAATCTAATTAGATTAGTTTGACATGATCTATTTCTCCTAAAGCCATGCGGATAGAACTGAAGACATTATGAGCTAGCTCCCACTGAGACTAGAACTTCCCTAATGTCAACTAACCTTTCTATATATTTCTGATATACAGGGCTAAAAAAAAAATTGCCACCCCAAGGATGTATACACTTATATGAGTGGGGACACCCAATTATTAAAGCTCATTCGTAATAAGGGGTAATTATGAACATGTTGTAATGTATTCATATATAACATATCATGTAGCAGTGCCATGCCCACTATTACATTTATGTTCATCAAGCACCAGACCTATATGAACTACCCACTTTGTGCTTCTATCCATACATTTCTGGGCAACAAAATAACCCCAATCTATTTCTTATCTAAAACTGACATACTTATGCTAATCGTATAGACAAAAAAGTGCGTTACAATGACCCACACTAATCTAAAAAGTACTAGTACTAGGGTGTACGTGTGACTAAAACCTAGTTTCAAAGGGGTGTCAATTAATGTGATATATTAACCTCATCAGAGTACAATGCTGGAACCAAACTAAACCCTAATCTTGGTTTCTTAGTACAGAACATGTAGTTACTGTCTCTAGTGCCAATGATTTATGAGGTCAAATTCAGAATTGAATCCATTAGGGACCCTTGTATTGAGCCTATGGATCCAAAAAACTTCTCTTTTGGAGAGCAGAATCTCACGATCACCGCCTCTCACATCCCTCCTGGCTACTTCAATCACAGTCCAGACCAAAGATTTGGGATTTTTGTTATGCTTCAATTTAAAGTGTTGTATTAAGGGGGTAGTGAGTTCAGCCTGCTTAATATTATTAACATGCTCACGAATCCTGTTTCTTACCTCGCGTGTGGTTAAACCCAAATATTGAATGTCACATAATTGGCAATTTAAAAGGTAGACTGCATATGTAGACCTGCAATTGTAGCAAGCTTTGTGATCAAAGGACTCCCCTTTATAAAAACTCTTAAAGACATTTCCTACCGTCACGTGATCACACGCTATACAGTTCGTATAACTACATCTGTAGACCCCCTTGACTCTAAGCCAAGAAGATCCATTTCTATCCTTTTCTTTCAGTTGAGTGGGAGCTAGCTAGTTGCCCAGTTTTGCCTCTCTTGTATGCAAAGCGACAACCTCTGTATACCAGCTCTGTCAGATCATCATCAGCTCTAAGCATCGTTAGATGCTTGCGCACAATATTGCAAACCTGATGATATTGCATACTATATTGGGTTACAAATGTAACCTTCTCTCACTCTCACTTATTTCTGCTGCTCTCTGTTTATCCTTCAAGAGCTCGGACCAGCTCAATTTCTCTACTTCTTCATGTACACCATATATGGCATTCTTCGAATATCCCCTTTTGAGAAATCTGTCAGTAAGATCCTTAGCATGCTTGCAGAAATCTGCTTCCTTAGTACAATTTCGCTTGACCCTAATGTACTGGCTTTTCAACACAGATCTAAACACCTGTTTCGGATGACCACTCCGGGCATGTAACAGAGTGTTTACCGTTATAGGTTTCCTGTATAGTTCAACTATCACTTTCTTTTCCTTCTCACCCTTCAATACCACATCTAAGTAATTAATACTTATTTCTCCAAATTCAAATGTAAATTGAAGGCCAACATCATTAGTATTAAGATATTGAACAAAATCAAATGCTCTGTCCTTTCCTCCCTTCCAAATCACCAACAGGTCATCTATAAAGCGGCTGTAATAGACTATGTTTGACTGGAATAAGTTCCAATCTCTAAAGATGTAGCACAGCTCCCACCAACCCATGTAAAGGTTGGCGTATGATGGAGCAAATTTTGCCCCCATAGCTGTGCCACATCTCTGGAGATAGAAAACCCCCTCAAAACTGAAGTAGTTGTGGGTGAGTAGGTATTTGGTCACCCTCAATACAAACTGAACATAATTTCTATCATAGATAGTTTCCCTCCTTAGGGAGAAGGCAATGGCTTCTAACCCCAAATCATGTGGGATAGAGGAGTAGAATGCTTTGACATCTATAGTAAGCCAGCCATTGTCTCCCTCCCAAGTTACTTTCTCAATCTCATTCAGTAATTGTTTTGTATCACACAAAAAACTCATTAGTTTCACCCTGAGAGGCTGGAGTATAGTATCCAGCCACTCTGATAGTGGCACCAACAAGGAGCCTATTCCACTGATGATTGGTCTTCCTTCTACCCTCTCCAAGGTCTTATGAACCTTAGGTAAGTGATTAAATATAGAGGTTCTAGGATGAGAAGGGTACAGAAAATCACAAGTATTTTGGTCAAAAACGCCAAATTCACTGCCATCATCAATGAGATAAGAGAGCTCCTTCTGAAATCTTTTCGTGGGGTCAAAAATCTAATTTAGTGTACTGGAGTGGATTATCTCGTTGGCTATGTGCTTCCGTTATAAAATAATCTCTACTCATGACCACTATGGATCCCCCCTTATCTGCTGCTCTAATGACCAAATCATGGTTTCTTTCAGAGTTGGAAAGAGCAGTTTTATCTTTAGTTGTCAAATTGCCTCTCAAATCCCTTACTGTGGTGTAAGCTAATTTAGTGAGATCATGCTCCACCCTCTTCTGGAATTTTTCCAGAAGTTGGCCTCTAGATTGTATAGGGTAGAATGTTGAAGCTCTTTTCAGCTTGGGATAGCTAATATTGTCTGAATCCATCAGACCATCCTCTTTAATCAATCCCTCAGCTTGTAGTGCTTCAAGGCTCACCACATCACAACATTCACTATAAGTAAGCCCCAAGTTGCCACTTTGTAATACACCTGATATACCCATTGTATCAATATTTGAGTAGTCAGACTTAAAGTGCTTTTAAGAGTAAGTGTTCTGATCAATTTATTAACGTCAATTAGTGTTTGAAACAAATTAAAATCTTCTGTTGGCACAAAACTCAAACCCAGACTAAGAACCATTTCTTCTGTCTTATTCAGGTTATAGTCAGATAGATTAATAATAGGGGTCAATTGTATTTGGTTTGCTGTTGGACCCTCTGGACCAGGTACCTTCCTCTTATGTGCTCTCCATCTCTCCCCCCCCCCTTCTGATCCTGCGGGGGCCCTGGAAAAAAACCTGCTCAACTTCTACCTTTTCTGTTTCAAATGGGGTTACAGGGGTAGTTGTTTCTGTAACATGTCTGGCCTCTACCTCGTGGTATTTGGACCCTCTGCCTCTGCCCCTACCCCTACCTCTACCCCTCGTGGTAGTCTTGAGTATGGGTGTGCTTGATGTTGTTACTGCAGTGAGAGACTGGGTAGTTTCATCTCCTGAGGAAGAACCTGCATACTGTGTCTCATCCTGGGACTCTACTTCACTGTCTGAAAAAGTTACTTTCTTATGTGTGCGTTTATTCTTTTGCTTAGCACTTGCTTGGTCCTTTCCTTTATGTTGTTTTTTATATCTAAAGGATTGTTCCCTAGCTCTCCTGTTCCATATGTACACCTTATTATTGTCATAGTCACTCTGATCTTTAAGGTATTTATCATGTTTCTTAGTCATAATAATTTCCTTAGCTTCAACCAAACTATTCTGTAGAATTTTGTCATATTGAGCATATTTCAACTCTAGACTACGTATGCTTAATTTTGTTTGCAACAATTCAATTTTCAATAATACATTCAACAATAGCTTTTTCTTAAACTCTATCAACATATTCAATAAATGACTGGAACAGTCCGTAAGGATTAGGTTCCATGCATTAATAAAGTCAGGATCCTCAACTGGAAATGTAGGAAACTTGTTGATCTGTAGACCTCTAGGTATTATCCCAAGTTTCAAATATTTTTGCATAGTCCAGATATCCCATTTTAAACAACATTCCTTAATCATTAGAGTTTCAGTTTCCTCAAAAAGTTTGCCAAGGGAAAATTTAGAGCGATCTGTAATGAATACATTCTCAATTTCTATTTCATCTCCTTATCTGTCCTCTAGACTAGAGAGAGAATAGTAATTAATTGTCCCCTCCATGTTGTAATTAGCCTCCATGCAGGAGCGAGTTTTTATTTATTGAGTTATGCATGAATAGATATTCTACCTCCAATATAGGCGGGTTTGGTCATCCAAACTACAGGTGTGAGGGTAAAGTCACGAATGTTGTTTAAACCCATAAGCACTGTTTAGATTTTAACATTTAAAAGGTATGGATACAGGTACCCATTAGTTACGATTACGGCAACAGACAAAACGCGTCAGCCAGAGGGTACGTGATTACCCACACCATAGAGATACGCCTGTCTGGTATTTGTTGTAACCGGGCCATTTTTCATGTTTTATGAAACAAATAAAGAAGTCTTTTTCACTTTTTCAAAATCCGGTGCTCTTGCCGATGTACTTTTTTACTGCCTTTGTGGATTATATTGAGAGCACGGATTGAATAGGGCAGCTATGGAGTCCTGTTTCTCCCCACCTTGCAACTATGGCACAGGTATCCCAAGAAGTACTCTCGGAGTGTATGGCATCTTAGCTCCACCTCCCCGCAACATACGATGCACGCTTCACGGCATTGAGGACAAGCAATACAACAGGTGAATCGCACATGCGGATGGATTTCATGCTGAAAGAGGGGCCAAAGGTTTTAGGGTCTTGCAGCTGCGGGCTAGTGGGCTCGGAGGACGCTGAGGACAAACCCTATTGCCCCAAGGACCGGCACAGACTCGTCTTCCAGATCATGTGGGTGAGCTAATATGTTTCTATGAAGAAGTTATTGTTTATTACAATTGTTATCCCGATACATGTAACGGTGATTGAATGTGCAGATTTGGGGAGAGGGACTGTTGAACTGGATGTTTAAAACCGAGGGGCTAATTGAGATTTATAATTGACTGGAGATTCTGTGTTACTGATACAATTTTCTGATGGTGGGACTATACAGTTCAATTGCTGTCGGTATTTACAGGTCAGATCATATACAGATATATGGCTATATGGATTATTCTCTATCTTGGTGAAATAGACAGGTGCTGCATTAACTGTTTGTTTAAGAAAAGAATTGCCTGGTTTTTCGCCACTGGACTGTTTTTGGGCAGGATAAGATTGATATGCTACAGAATTATTTTTTTTCTCTGTGAAAGGCATAATGTGCTAAAAGAGACTGCACCCTGAGTGGCACTGGCCTTGTGGACAAGCACGTAAGTTTTTCTAGCTTTTGTTCTGTCTCAGTTGAGTGTGTCTCTCTATTTTCTTGTTTGCATGCAAATTACTCTTGGGTCTCCCTAAGAGTAAAAAGGGGAAACCAGATGTGGACTTCTTGCATATATGCCTTAGAGAGATGCAACTGCACCTCACTGACGAGGCTCAAGGGAGGCCGAAACGTAAGTCTGGGGTTTGTTGTTTTCTCGGGTTCAGAGAAGAATTGCCTTTTATCTTTGTGCTGGACTGTCATTGGAAAGGATCAGGCTGATATTCTACAGGATATTTTTTCTCTGTGACAGACAAAATGTGCTAAAAGAGACGGCACCCTGAGTGGCACTGGCCTTGTGGACAAGCACAGAAGTTTTCTAGCTTTTGTTCTGTCTCAGTTGAGTGCGTCTCTCTATTTTCTTGTTTGTATACACCCCTATGTGGAAATGTCCAAATTGGGCTCAAAGTGTCCATATTTTGTGTGGCCACCATTATTTTCCAGCACTGTCTTAACCCTCTTGGGCATTGAGTTCATCAGAGCTTCATAGGTTGCCACTGGAGTCCTCTTCCACTCTATGACGACATTACAGAGCTGGTGGATGTTAGAGACCTTGCACTTCCCCATCTTCTGTTTGAAGATGCCCCACAGCTGCTCAATAGGGTTTAGGTCTGGAGACATGCTTGGCCAGTCCTTCACCTTTACCCGCAGCTTCTTTAGCAAGGCAGTGGTCGTCTTGGATGTGTGTTTGGGGTCTTTATCATGTTGGAATACTGAACGGTGGACCAGTCTCTGAAGGGAGGGGATTATTATCTGCTTCAGTATGTCACAGTACATGTTGGCATTCATGGTTCCCTCAATGTACTGAAGCTCCCCAGTGCTGCAGCATGACACTCCCACCACCATGCTTGACTGTAGGAAAGACACACTTGTCTTTGAACTCCTCACCTGGTTACTGCCACACCTGCTTGACACCATCTGAACCAAATAAGTTTATCTTGGTCTCATCCGACCACAAGACATGGTTCCAGTAATCCATGTCCTTAGTCTGCTTGTCTTCAGCATACTTTTTTTGTGCATCATCTTTAGAAGAGGCTTCCTTCTGGGCGACAACTATGCAAACCAATTTGATGCAGTGTGCAGCATATGGTCTGAGCACTGACAGATTGACCCCCCCACACCCCTGCAGCAATGGTGGCAGCACTTATATGTCTATTTCCCAAAGACAACCTCTGTATATGACGCTGAGTACGTGCTCAATTTCTTTTGTCAGCCATAGCGAGGCCTGTTCTGAGTGGAACCTGTCCTGTGAAACCCCTGTATGGTCTTGCCCACCGTGCTGCATCTCAGTTGCAGGGTCTTGGCAATCTTCTTATAGCCTTATGTAGAGCAATAATTATTTTTTTCATATCCTCAGAGAGTTCTTTGCCATGAAGTGCCATGTTGAACTTTCAGTGACTAGTATGAGAGAGTGTAAGAGCGACAACACCAAATTTAACACACCTGCTCCCCATTCACACCTGAGACCTTGTAACACTAACGAGTCACATGACACCGAGGAGGGAAAATGGCTAAATGGGCCAAATTTGGATTTAGGGGTGTACTCACTTTTGTTGCCAATGGTTTAGACATTAATGGCTGTGTTATTTTGAGGGGACAGCAAATTTAAACTATTATACAGGCTGTACACTCACTACTTTACATTGTAGCAAAGTGTCATTTCTTCAGTGTTGTCATATGAAAAGATATTATAAAATATTTACAAAAATGTGACTTTTGTGGGATACTGTATATATTTTTATGTGTAATAAGTGTATATGCACATATTAACACATAAATATATATGTATACAAGCATATACATATATATTTAATATTAATGCCTTTGCTACGCTACTTACACCCTTCGCTGTGCATAGGTACTTATGCCATCCCTGATGGCATCAAAACTAGGCTCCCATAGGAGCCTATGGAAGCACGCTCTTGTGAGTGCAATGCTTCCCAGCAATTCTAACGTGAGGTTGCATTCACATTACTGTGAACTTGAACAACCAGTGCACATTAGCATGCACTGGTATTACACAGTGGAGAACAAATATCACTTTAATGAAAGGGATATTTAGCGCTCCACTTGTAAACTGGCCCTAAGAACAGTGGACTATATTCACAAAAAGTTAAAAAATTCCACCAGTGCGCCAATTTGTTCTAGCTCTTTATTTAATTTTTGTAACGTTTACTAAAATAAACAGTAACCACTTATGTTTAATAAAAAGGCTCTATAAAAAAACAAACCTAGCAGCCTTTTGAGCTAAAACTAACGGCTAGATTATGAGTTTTGCATTAGAGGCTATGCGGTGCTAGCGAGCAGTTTTCTCTCACCGCTCACTTTCCTACAGCACTGGTATTACGGGTTTTTACAAACCCGGCGTTAAAAGGCAAGAAGTGAGTGTTGAGCAAAATTTTGCTCCTTAACGCACTGCAATACCAGCGCTGCTTAAGTCAGCAATGAGCTGGTCGTACGTGCCCATGCACGATTTACCCATGGCCGGCTGAGAAAAAGTCTAACACCTGCCAAAAAGCAGCGAAAAACTAACGCAGCCCCATTGATTCCTATGGGGAAATAAAATTTATGGCTACACCTAACACCCTAACATCAACCCCGAGTCTAAACACCCCTAATCTTACACTTATTAACCCCTAATCTGCCGCCCCCCAACATCACCGACACCTGCATTATATTTATTAACCCCTAATCTGCCGCTCCGGACACCGCCGCCCCCACATTATACTTATGAACCCCTAATCTGCTGCCCCCAACATCGCCGACACCTACATTATATTTATTAACCCCTAATCTGCTGCCCCTAACATCGCCGCAACCTAATTACACTTATTAACCCCTAATCTGCCACCCCCAACGTCGCCGCAACTATATTAAATGTATTAACCCCTAAACCTAAGTCTAACCCTATCCCTAACACCCCCCTAACTTAAATATAATTACAATAAATCTAACTAAAAATTACTATCATTAACTAAATTATTCCTATTTAAAACTAAATACTTGTTAAATAAACCCTAAGCTAGCTACAATATAACTAATAGTTACATTGTATCTATCTAACGGCTAGATTTAGAGATCTGCGGCCAAAGGGGTGCGTTAGCGATGCATGCTTTTTTTCTCCCGCACCTTTTAAATAACGCTGGTATTTAGAGTTCACAGAATGGCTGCGTTAGGCTCCAAAAAAGGAGCGTAGAGCATATTTACCGCCACTGCAACTCTAAATACCAGCGTTGCTTACGGACGCGGCCAGCTTCAAAAACGTGCTCGTGCACGATTCCCCCATAGAAAACAATGGGGCAGTTTGAGCTGAAAAAAAACACCTGCAAAAAAGCAGCGTTCAGCTCCTAACGCAGCCCCATTGTTTACTATGGGGAAACACTTCCTATGTCTGCATCTAACACCCTAACATGTACCCCGAGTCTAAACACCCCTAACCTTACGCTTATTAACCCCTAATCTGCCGCCCCCGCTATCGCTGACACCTGCATATTTTTTTAACCCCTAATCTGCCGCTTCGTACACCGCCGCTACCTACATTATACCTATTTACCCCTAATCTGCTGCCCCTAACACCGCCGACCCCTATATTATATTTATTAACCCCTAATCTGCCCCCCACAATGTCGCCTCCACCTACCTACAATAATTAACCCCTAATCTGCCGACCGAACCGCACTGCTACTATAATAAATGTATTAACCCCTAATCTGCCTCACTCCCGCCTCAATAACCCTATAATAAATAGTATTAATCCCTAATCTGCCCTCCCTAACATCGCCGACACCGAACTTCAAACATTAACCCCTAATCTGCAGACCGGAGCTCACCGCTATTCTAATAAATGTATTAACCCCTAAAGCTAAGTCTAACCCTAACACCTATCTAACGAAATAAATTAACTACTATTAAATAAATTATTCCTATTTAAAGCTAAATACTTACCTGTAAAATAAACCCTAATATAGCTACAATATAAATTATAATTATATTGTAGCTATTTTAGGATTTATATTTATTTTACAGGTAACTTTGTAATTATTTTAACCAGGTACAATAGCTATTAAATAGTTAATATCTATTTAATAGTTACCTAGTTAAAATAATTACAAAATTACCTGTAAAATAAATCCTAACCTAAGTTACAATTAAACCTAACACTACACTATCAATAAATTAATTAAATAAAATACCTCCAATTACCTACAATTAAACCTAACACTACACTATCAATAAATTAATTAAATACAATACCTACAAAAAAATACATTTAAATAAACTAACTAAAGTACAAAAAATAAAAAAGAACTAAGTTACAAAAAATAAAAAAATATTTACAAACATAAGAAAAATATTACAACAATTTTAAACTAATTACACCTACTCTAAGCCCCCTAATAAAATAACAAAGCCCCCCAAAATAAAAAAAATGCCCTACCCTATTCTAAATTAAAAAAGTTCAAAGCTCTTTTACCTTACCAGCCCTTAAAAGGACCTTATGTGGGGCATGCCCCAAAGAATTCAGCTCTTTTGCCTGTAAAAAAAACACATACAATACCCCCCCAACATTAAAACCCACCACCCACATACCCCTAATCTAACCCAAACCCCCCTTAAATAAACCTAACACTAAGCCCCTGAAGATCTTCCTACCTTATCTTCACCTCGCCGGGTATCACACCGATCCTTCCTGGCTCCTAAATCTTCATCCAAGCCCAAGCGGGGGCTGGCGATCCATAATCCGGCGGCTGAAGAGGTCCAGAAGAGGCTCCAAAGTCTTCATCTTATCCGGGAAGAAGAGGCAATCCGGACCGGCAACCATCTTGATCCAAGCGGCATCTTCTATCTTCATCCGATGAGGAACGGCTCCATCGTGAAGACCTCCAGCGCGGATCAATCTTCTTCTTCCGACGTCCAACTGAAGAATGAAGGTTCCTTTAAGGGACGTCATCCAAGATGGCGTCCCTCGAATTCCGATTGGCTGATAGGATTCTATCAGCCAATCGGAATTAAGGTAGGAAAATTCTGATTGGGTGATGGAATCAGCCAATCAGAATCAAGTTCAATCCGATTGGCTGATCCAATCAGCCAATCAGATTGAGCTTGCATTCTATTGGCTGTTCCGATCAGCCAACCCCCCAAATAAAATGCTATCTAAAAAAACTAAGCTCTCCATTGCCCTGAAAAGGGCATTTGGATGGGCATTGCCCTTAAAAGGGCAGTTAGCTCTATTTCAGGCCCAAACCCTAACCTAAAAATAAAACTCACCCAATACACCCTTAAAAAAACCTAACACTAACCCCCTGAAGATCGACTTACAGTTCTGAAGACCGGACATCCATCCTTAATGAAGCGGCAGAAGTCTTCATCCAACTGGGCTGAAGTCCTCAACGAACCCGGGAGAAGTATTCATCCAAGCAGGGCAAAGTGGTCCTCTAGACGGGCAGAAGTCTTCATCCAGACAGCATCTTTTATCTTCATCCATCCGACGTGGAGCAGGTCCATCTTCAAGACATCCGACGTGAAGCATGCTCTTCAAACGAAGTCTTCTTACTGAATGACTGTTCCTATAAGTGACATCATCCAAGATGGCGTCCCTTAGATTCCGATTGGCTGATAGAATTCTATCAGCCAATCGGAATTAAGGTAGAAAAAATCCTATTGGCTGATGCAATCAGCCAATAGGATTGAGCTTGCATTCTATTGGCTGCTCCAATCAGCCAATAGAATGCAAGCTCAATCCTATTGGTTGATTGGATCAGCCAATAGGATTTGTTCTACCTTAATTCTGATTGGATGTCTGGTCTTCAGCCGTTAGAGATTTAAATTTAAAATAATCTTATAGCTAGATTACGAGTTGTGCGTTAAGGTAAAAAAGCAGCGTTAAGAGGTCCTAACGCTGCTTTCTTACGCCCGCCGGTATTACGAGTCTTGCAGGTTTAGGGGCACCACACACTTCTTTGGCCATGCCGCAAAACGACTTACGTAAACTTCGTGAAACCTTTTTTCTATGGGACTTCCATTGCGCCGGTAATATGAGTCTGTCCTGGGAGGCCAAAAAGTGAGCGGTACAGCCTACCCCGTCAAGAGTCCTAACGCATTTAAAAGTCAGTAGTTAAGAGTTTTATGGTACATCGTCGTAACATAAAACTAAAGTGCTAAAAAGTACACTAACACCCATAAACTACCTATTAACCCCTAAACCGAGGCCCTCCCGCATCACAAACACTAAAATAAACATTTTAACCCCTAATCTGCCGCTCCAGACACTGCCACCACCTACATTATATTTCTGAACCCCTAATCTGCTGCCCCCAACATCGCCGACACCTACATTATATTTATTAACCCCTAATCTGCCGCCCCCAATGTCGCCGCAATCTACCTACACTTATTAACCCCTAATCTGCCATCCCCAACGTCGCTGCCACTATAATAAACATATTAACCCCTAAACCGCCGCAGTCCCGCCTCGCAAACATTAGTTAAATATTATTAACCCCTAATCTACTGTCCCTAACATCGCCGCCACCTACCTACATTTATTAACCCCTAATCTGCTGCCCCAACGTCGCCGCCACTATACTAAATGTATTAACCCCTAAACCTAAGTCTAACCCTAACACCACCTAATTGAAATATAATTTAAATAAATCTAACTAAAAATTACTATGATTACCTAAATAATTCCTATTTAAAACTAAATACTTACCTATAAAATAAACCCTAAGCTAGCTACAATATAACTAAGGGGTTTATTTTTATTTTACAAGCAAGTTTTTATTCATTTTAACTAGGTATAATAGTTATTAAATAGTTATTAACTATTTAATAACTACCTAGCTAAAATAAATACAAAAGTACCTGTAAAATAAAACCTAACCTAAGTTACAATAACACCTAACACTACACTATAATTAAATAAATTTACTAAATTAACAACAATTAAATAAATTAAATTAAATTAGCTAAAGTACAAAAAAACACTAAATTACAGAAAATAATAAACAAATTACAAGATATTTAAACTAATTACACCTAATCTAATAGCCCTATCAAAATAAAAAAAGCCCCCCCAAAATAAAAAAAAAAACTAGCCTAAACTAAACTATCAATAGCCCTTAAAAGGGTCTTTTGCAGGGCATTGCCTCAAAGTAATCAGCTCTTTTATCTGTAAAAAAAAATACAAACACCGCCCCCCCCCCAACAGTAAAACCCACCACCCACACAAACAACCCTCCAAATTAAATACTATATAAAAAAATACTAAGCTCCCCATTGCCCTGAAAAGGGCATTTGGATGGGCATTGCAACACTAACCCCCTGAAGATCGACTTACAGTTCTGAAGACCAGACATCCAACCGGAATTAAGGTAGAAAAAATCCTATTGGCTGATGCAATCTTGGCTTATCCAATCAGCCAATAGGATTGAGCTCGCATTCTATTGGCTGATTGGAACAGCCAATAGAATGCAAGCTCAATCCTATTGGCTGATTTTTTTCTACCTTAATTCAGATTGGCTGATAGAATTCTATCAGCCAATCGGAATCTAAGGGATGCCATCTTGGATGACGTCACTTAAAGGAACAGTCATTCAGTAAGAAGACTTCGTTTGAAGAGGATGCTCCATGTCGGATGTCTTGAAGTTGGACCCGCTCTGCGTCGGATGGATGAAGATTGAAAATGCCGTCTGGATGAAGACTTCTACCCGTCTGGAGGACCACTTCGCCCTGATTGGATGAAGACTTCTCCCGGCTTCGTTGAGGGCTTCGGTCCGGTTGAATGAAGACTTCTGCCTCTTCCTTGAGGATGGATGTCCGGTCTTCAGAACTGTAAGTTGATTTTCAGGGGGTTAGTGTTAGGTTTTTTTAAGGGTGTATTGAGTGAGTTTTATTTTTAGGGTAGGGTTTGGGCCTGCAATAGAGCTAACTGCCCTTTTAAGGGCAATGCCAATCCAAATGCCCTTTTCAGGGCAATGGGGAGCTTAGGTTTTTTTAGATAGTATTTTATTTGGGAGGTTGGTTGTATGGGTGGTGGGTTTCACTGTTGGGGGGTTGTTTGTATTTTATTTACAGGTAAAAGAGCTGATTACTTTGGGGCAATGCCCCACAAAAGGCCCTTTTAAGGGCTATAAATAGTTTAGTTTAGACTAGGGTTTTTTTTTATTTTTGGGGGGCTTTTTTATTTTGATAGGGCTATTAGATTAGGTGTAATTAGTTTAAATATCTTGTAATTTGTTTATTATTTTCTGTAATTTAGTGTTTGTTTGTTTTTTGTACTTTAGCTAATTTAATTTAATTTATTTAATTGTTGTTAATTTAGTAAATTAATTATAGTGTAGTGTTAGGTGTTGTAACTTAGGTTAGGTTTTATTTTACTGGTACTTTTGTATTTATTTTAGCTAGGTAGTTATTAAATAGTTAAAAACTATTTAATAACTTTTCTACCTAGTTAAAATGAATACAAACTTGCCTGTAAAATAAAAATAAACCCTTAGATAGCTACAATGTAACTATTAGTTATATTGTAGCTAGCTTAGGGTTTATTTTATAGGTAAGCATTTAGTTTTAAATAGGAATAATTTAGTTACTAATGATAATAATTTTTTGTTAGATTTATTGTAATTATATTTAAGTTAGGGGGTGTTAGGGTTAGAGTTAGACTTAAGTTAAGGGGTTAATACATTTAATATAGTGGTGTGACGTTGGGGGAGGCAGATTAGGAGTTAATAAATGTAGGTAGGTGGGGATGGCAGATTAGGGGTTAATAATATTTAACTAATTTTTGCGAGGCGAGAGTTCGGCGGTTTAGGGGTTAATATGTTTATTATAGTGGTGGCAACAGATTAGGGGTTAATAAGTGTAGTTAGGTTGTGGTGATGTTAGGGTCAGCAGATTAGGGGTTAATAAATATAATTTAGGTGTCGGTGATGCTAGGGGCAGCAGATTAAGGGTTCATAAGTATAATGTAGGTGGCGGCGGTGTCCGTAGCGGCAGATTCGGGGTTAATAAATATAATGCAGGTGGCGGCGATGTTGGGGGCGGCAGATTAGGGGTTAATAAGTGTAAGATTAGGGGTGTTTAGACTCGGGGTTCATGTTAGGGTGTTAGGTGTAGACATACATTTTATTTCCCCATAGGAATCAATGGGGCTGCGTTACTGAGTTTTACACTGCTTTTTGGCAGGTGTTAGACTTTTTCTCAGCCGGCTCTCCCCGTTGATTCCTATGGGGAAATCATGCACGAGCACGTACGACCAGCTCACCACTGATTTAAGCAGCGCTGGTATTGGAGTGCGTTAAGGAGCAAAATTTTGTTCAACGCTCACTTCTTGCCTTTTAACGCCAGGTTTGTAAAAACCCGTAATACCAGCGCTGTAGGAAAGTGAGCGGTGAGAGAAAACTGCTCGTTAGCACCACATAGCCTCTAACGCAAAACTCGTAATCTAGCCGTTAGTCTCCATATGAGTATTGTTATGCAAGATTAATGTGTACACTGGTTTTTCTTGGCATTGATATTTAATATTTTACACATATACTGTATGCTTCTAATTATTATTAGATTTAAGTAAAACACATCACTTGACAAATGGTACACAACAAATATTGTTTCAAATTAAAAAAGTTTGCATTTATCGTAATAGATTTGAAACAAATCAAGCAATGATATCACACTTTATATAGCACCCAACTGGGATTATCTGTCTACTTTACACACCAATGTTAGTATACACATAATTGCTAGTAATTTATATTTTTCACAAATATTAGTGTATATTATTAGTATTACACACATTTAAAAAAAAAACAAAAACACATATATATTAAAATTACACACATATTTCACTACCGAATATGGCTATTATCATGTAGATGATATGGAACTCAAACACGTTGTTCACACATATATAGGAATTTTGCATATAAAGATGCACATTCACTAATGACACTGTATATAAACACTATTATGTTAATAGAACAGCAAATCCAGTGTGCGTATGTACATATATCATAGATGTAGATCACTTGGCTTGTATTATATTGAAATGTAAACTTTACCACAATCGATGTGGGTGAGTGGCGCTACTCGGGATCGGTTTAATTGCGCCACGTGTCAGAGACTGCTGATTCACAATTGGCCGGAGGCCTGGGATTTTGATGATTGGATAGATATTACCTTTAAGCTCATAAAAGGGGCGTCACTATTCTCTGACAATCTACACCGCAACAACAATAATATAAAACAGTGTATATTCACTGTCGAGCAATCCTGTGAATCTCCAAAAGTATGGATTACTAATATAAAGGTATTGTTTTTAATTATACAAATGTATTTAAGTGATTTTAACTGATTAAGGGATTTTAACTGTGTATTAAGCGATACAAGTAATAACATATAAACTGTTTGTCAAATAGGATCATCACTCCAATTAGGGAGTTGATTGGTTACAAAGGAGCATTTAAGGTAGCAAGTTAGTATGGTTAATATCAGCCTGATGAAACGGTGTGAGGACTGAGAAATGTGTTGCTGGATTGTTTTTATGTATGTGTTTTAAATAAACACGCTTTTATATTACTACTTGCTGCCTTCTTTTGAGCACTTTAAATCTGGACTGATATCTGGGTGGTTTGGATACAATCGTATGCTGACTGGTGTGCGGTGATCGAATAAACAGACAGTGTCATTTGGCTCTTCTACGAGAGGCGAGTTTCCGGGCAACTCAGAGGATCCGGCCTGCCTAGTGTGCACTACGTTTAGTGCTTCAACACACGTGAGTGCAATATATTCCTGCTTCTTATGCACTTTATTCCCACAGAATTATGCTATGTGGCGCCTCAGCCATTTCTTTCTAGGATCTATAAAAAAAAACATAAAGAATCAATAGGGTTATTCTTTGGAGAGAGCACTATATTCTTAGTAAATCTGGGCCTTCTTACAGTTTTAAAGCTTTGTATTATCAGTGAGATCTTAGTTGTATGTTTATGTTTAATAGAATGTAAACAAATTCAGAATATCATGTTCTGAAAGGTCTAATTTATTCTATGGGGCCTATTTATCAAGATCCGTATGGAGCATATTTATCAAGCTCTGGCGCCCTCAGGCTCGCCAGAAACACAAGTTATGAAGCAGCTGTCTAAAGACCGTTGCCCCATAACCTGTCCACCTGCTCTGAGGTGGCGGACAGACATAGACGAAAATCAACCCTGCTTCAACAGCCAATCAAATTCACTCGCCCCAAAGACATACAAGAGTCCACACTTTTGCTGTTCTGTAAAGGATCCTGTGTTCAGAGAATGCTACTGTATCATGCTTAAAGGGACATTCCAGCCAAAATTGGAATCCACATGGATGCATTTGAGTTTTGAATACAAGCATTTTTGTAGTATACATTTATTAGCAAATATGCATCTAATAAAAGCTATAACTGTTTCAAAAGTTTATTTAAAGGGACCATCTAGTCAAAAATAAACTTTCATGAATCAGATAGAGCATGTCATTTTAAACAACTTTCCAATTTACTTTTATCATCAATTTTGCTTTCTTCTCTTGGTATTCTTAGTTGAAAACTAAACCTAGGTAGGCCCATATGCTAATTGCTAAGCCCTTGAAGGCCGCCTCTTATCTGAATGCTTTTTTTATGTATTTTTTTGCAACAACTAGAGGGCGTTAGTGCACGTGTGCCATTAAATGACATTGTGCTCTCGCTCGTGGAGTTACCTAGGAGTCAGCACTGATTGGCTAAAATGCAAGTCTGTCAAAAGAACTGAAATAAGGGGTAAGTCTGCAGAGGCTTAGATACAAGGTAATCACAGAGGTAAAAAGTATATTAATGTAACCGTGTTGGTTATGCAAAACTGGGGAATGGGTAATAAGGCATTATCTATCTTTTTAAACAATAAACATTTTGGTGTAGATTGTCCCTTTAAATATGCACTGTGCACCAGCATTTTAAACATAGCACTTACTCAGAGAGCCTAACGTGCTTGTACCATCTGGTAATGACTCAATTTGTTAATTGCTGACGATACAAGCCCCACTAGTGCTCTGAGCAGCTGCAGTATTTAAAATTCTGGTGAGCTGAGCATATCTAGCTATGCTTCACATGCACTTGCAGAGAAAAATGCCTTCACGCGCGTGTAATTTCTGACCGAGGATTGGATTCTGATTTGCTGATCATTTGAAGAAGAAGGCAGCTACGTAACGGTGGGGGGAGTTCGGCTGCCATATTTACCTAATATTAGAGAAGTTAGCAACGGTGATTAGTACAGAAGCAAGGCAACAAGGCAGAAGGGGTATAGTGCAGGCGGATCTTCGGTTTTTATTTTTCAATATCAAATAATCTTAACAGAAGTGTTGACTGTCCCTTTAAATGTATGTAAATGTTCCTTTGCTAGAGGTGGAAAAGTCTACCTGTAGGGTTATACTTACGTCTAGCGCACGGGAGAGCCACACAAATCCCAACTCTTCTTTACAGAGCTGTAGCCTTCTCCTTTAATGCAGGCCCTAGGATCTGCCGCACTAATAGAAGTCTTAGCGGAGGCTCTGTACAGAAGTGTCAGGAATAGCGAGCTAGAGGTATTTATCCCCTCAAGGTAACAAATGAATACTGACAAATATCAGTATTTCTTTTTTCTTTTTTTTAAATTTAGTTGGTGCATTCGTTCAGATATTTGTTTTTCGTGAAAGCAAAATGAATGTGCTTTTGTTATGAATTCACATTCGTAACAAAACAAATGCACAAGCTTAATTAGACATTTTAAGCTATGAGGAGAGGAGAGATTAGCCAAATTGGGTCTGTTTTCTCTAGAAAAGAGGTGCATGAGAGATATGACTTCTTTACCATCTCTATCTATATTGTTTTTCATCACCAAAACTAATTTTCCATAATCAGATGCAAGCACATTGATGGGTCTGTATCTGTTGGGAAAAAAGTGTATTTTCTGAGGTAAACAAAATGAGACCAGAAGATGTCAAAAGAAGATCAAAAACATTACTCTAGTTAACCCTTAGCAACATGGACCCTGTCTTATTTTAAGAATCTGATTAATTATAAAGATGCATTTAAATTGGTTTATTGTGTCCTTTTAATTTCGTGTTTTTAATTTTACCATAAATGTCAGAATGCAGAGAAGGAAACAGGGAACAAAACTTGACTTTGTTTCTGCACGAATTGTCAAAAAACAGCGCATTTAACTATGCTCGAATGAATACATGTATTTGTTTATGTCCACTCAACCGTTGTTGTATAATTGTAAATAACCTCAGATCATAATCAAATTGTACTGTTTATATGTTTCCCTAAGTATTTATAAATATCTGGGTACTCCAAGCTACAGGGAATACAACCCAGTGGCATACAGACGTATAGGTATAGTCTCACAGTTAAATACAGAGAGCGGAAAGTCAAGTACAAAACATCATGTATACATATATAATTAAAACACTTAGCAATGAAACATTTTTTGCTCTTGTTAACATACGTTTTGTACCTCCCAGCATGGTCAGTTCCTGCCTTACTGTTATGTTTGTTCAGGTCATGATATTTTAATTAAAATCACATTAAAAGAAATCTAAAATACTTATGCACAGAATCCCAAAAATGTTATAATGGACTATTTTGCACGTTCACTCTAATTTATAATGTATTTTTAAACTGCACCAATAAGAAGAATCTATAGCTACTATCTTGGAACAAATATAATCTAACAGGTAACTATATATACAGTCATGGCCAAAAATATTGCCACCCCTGCATTTCTGCCAGATAATGCACCACTTTGTCCAGAAAATTGTTGCAATTACAAATGTTTAGGCATTTCTCATGTTTATTTATTTTGTTTGTATTGGTATGACACAAAAAAGTGGAGGAAAAAAAAGCCAAATCTGACACATTCCATGCAAAACTCCAAAAATGCACTGGACAAAATTATTGACACCTTCTCAAAATTGTAAGAAATAATTGCATTTCAAGTTTGTGATGCTCCTGTAATTTGTAATTAAACTCACCTGTATCAATTAACAGTTGCTGACAATATAGAAATCACACCGGTAACCAGTTAAAATGGTGAAAAATTGACTCAACCTTTCTGTTGTGTGTCTCTGTGTTCCACACTGAGCATGGAGAAGAGAAAGAGCAGCAAAGAATTGTCTGAGGATTTGAGAACAAAAATTGTGGAAAAGCATGGACAATCTCAAGGTTACAAGTCCATCTCCAGAGATCTTAACGTTCCTGTGTCCACTGTGCGCAACATTGTCAAGAAGTTTACAGCCCATGGCACTGAAACTAATCTCCCTGGACGTGGAGGAAAGATAAAAATTGATCAAAGATTGCAACAAAGGATTGTTCGAATGGTGGATAAAGAACCTCGATCAACTTCCAGACATATTCAAGCTGACCAGACACAGGGTACAAATGTGTCAGTTCGCACTATACATCGCCATCTGAATGAAAAGGGATGCTATGGTAGGAGACACTGGAGGACCCTACTGCTGGAGTTTGTCAAAAATTACCTGAGGAAGCCAAAATCCTTTTGGGAGAATGTGCTGTGGGCAGACGAAACAAAATGACATTTTTTTGGTAATGCCCATTATTCTACAGTTTTCAGAAAAGGAAATTAGTCTTTTAAAGAAAATAATACAGTCCCTACAGTCAAACATGGTGGAGGTTCACTGATATTTTGGGTTTGCTTTGCTGCTTCAGGTACTTGATGTCTTGACTGTGTGCATGGCATTATGAAATCTCAAGACTACCAAAGAATTGTGTGGTGCAATGTAGGGCTCAGTGTCAGAAATTTGGGTCTCCGTCAGAGGTAATGGGTCTTACAGCAGGACAATGACTGAAAGCAGTCGTCAAAAAGCAAGCAGTAATTTTTTAAGACAAAGCGCTGGACAATACTGAACTGGCCAGCAATGAGTCCAGATCTCAATCCCATAGACCACCTGTGGAGAGATTTTTAAAACAGCAGTTGAGAAAAAGGAACCCTTCCAATCTGAGAGACCTGGAGCAGTTGGCGAAAGAAGAGTGGTTCCAAATTCCAGTAGAGAGGTGTAAGAAACTCATTAATGGTTACAGGAAGCGATTGATTTCAGTTATATATATATATATATATATATATATATATATATATATATATATATATATATATATATATATATATATATATATATTTGATATATATATATATATATATACTTGAAGTGTTCAAATTTTTATTAACACATAATTACTTCTAATTTGAAGATAGTTTTTACTTACAACTACAAGGTACTGCCATGGGGGCACAATTTGCCCCGTCATATGCTAACCTTACAATGGTCTGGTGGGAATTAACTCAAATATATGGGGAAAATAACCCATGTGCCTGGTATATCAAAAGTTATCATCACTACATAGATGATCTTATTCTAGTGTGGATAGGAGAGGCACCCACTATGGAAGAGTTTGTACAATTCCTTAATGTGAATGAATGGGGATTAAGGTTCACCTTTGAGACCAGTTAAAAATCTATATAAGAAATGACACTTTGCTACAATGTAAAGTAGTGAGTGTACAGCCTGTATAACAGTGTAAATTTGTTGTCCCCTAAAAATAACTCAACAAACAGCAATTAATGTCTAAACCATTGGCAACAAAAGTGACAAAAAAAAAAAAGTACACCCCTAAGTGGAAATGTCCATATTGGACTCAATAAGCATTTTCACTCCCCAGGGTCATGTGACTCATTAGTGTTACACGGTCTCAGATGTGAATGGGGAGCAGGTGTGTTAAATTTGGTGTTATCACTCTCACACTCTCTCAATACTGGTCACTGAAGTTCAACATGGCACCTCATGGCAACAAACTCTCTGAGGATCTGAAAAAAAAAATTGTTGCTCTACATAAAGATAGCCTAGGCTATAAGAAGATTGCCAAGACCCTGAAACTAAGCTGCAGCATGGTGGGCAAGACCATACAGCAGTTTCACAGGATAGGTTCCACTCAGAACAGGCCTTGCCATGGTCGACCAAAGAAGTTGGGTGCACGTGCTCAGCGTCATATCCAGAGATTGTCTTTTGGAAATAGACGTATGAGTGCTGCCAGCATTGCTGCAGAGGTTAATGGTGTGGGGGGTCAGTCTGCCAGTGCTCAGACCATACGCCGCACACTGCATGAAAGCCTCTTCTATAGTTGATGCACAAGAAAGCCCACAAACAGTTTGCTGAAGACAAGCAGACTAAGGACATGGATTGCTGGAACCATGTCCTGTGGTCCGATGATACCAAGATTTGACTTATTTGGTTCAGATGGTGTCAGGCATGTGTGGCGGCAACCAGGTGAGGAGTACAAAGACAAGTCTGTCTTGCCTACAGTCAAGCATGGTGATGGGAGTGTCATGGTCTGGGCCTGCATGAGTGCTGCCGGCACTGGGGAGCTACAGTTCATTGAGGGAACCATGAATGCCAACATGTACTGTGACATAGTGAAGCAGAGCATGATCCCCTCCCTTCGGAGACTGGGCAACAAGGCAGTATTCCAACATGATAACGACCCCAAACACACCTCCAAGATGACCACTGCCTTGCTAAAGAAGATGAGGGTAATGGACTGGCCAAGCATGTCTCCAGACCTAAACCCTATTGTGCATCTGTGGGGCATCCTCAAATGGAAGGTGGGGGAGCCCAAAATCTCTAACATTCACCAGCTCTATGATGTCATCATGGAGGAGTGGAAGAGGACTCCAGTGGCAACCTGTGAAGCTCTGGTGAACTCCATGCCCAAGAGGGTTGAGGCAGTGCTGGAAAATAATGGTGGCCACACAAAATATTAACACTTTGGGCCCAATTTGGACATTTCCACATAGGGGTGTACTCTCTTTTGTTGCCAACAGTCTAGACATTAATGGCTGTGTGTTAAGTTATTTTTAGGGGACAGCAAATTTACACTGTTATACAGGCTGTACACTAACTACTTTACATTGTAGCAAAGTGTAATTTCTTCAGTGTTGTCACATGAAAATAAATAATAAAATATTTACAAAAATGTGAGGGGTGTACTCACTTTTGTGGGATACTGTGTGTGTGTGTATATATATATATATATATATATATATATATATATATATATATATAGGTCTGATGAAGTGGAAGCCTTCCCCGAAACGTCACTAATTAAAAGCAAGTTTTGCATTTATCAAACCCAGTGAGTGCTGTCTACTGTTTGCTGTGCTATATATATATGTGTGTGTCTATATGTGTATACATGTGTACATACAGGAATACCCTGCTTTAAAGCGCTTCGCATCATTTTGCAAATACAGAACTAATATGAAGCTGAAGTCCAATTGGCGACTGGCGACATTTTGTTATGCACAGTTGCCAATGTTTACTGCATTGCAGTGCACTCCATGGGGCATATTTGTCAAAGTGCGAGCAGACATGATACGTTGTAGCATATCATGTCCGCTGCACAATGATAAATACTGACAGCATACACTGTCGGCATTTATCATTGCACAAGCAGTTCACCAGGACTGCTTGTGCGATACCACCACCTGCAGATTTGCTGCCAAACGGCCGCTGCCAGGGGGTGTCAATCAACCCAATCGTATTCGGGTTGATTTCTGTCCGCCGCCTCAGAGCAGGTGGACAAGTTATGGAGCAGTGTTTTTTAGACCGCTGCTTCATAACTTCTGTTTCCGGCAAGCCTGAAGGCTCGCCGGAAACAAGGGGCATCAAGCTCCATTCCGAGCTTGATAATTCGGCCCCATTGCTTACAAAATGTACAGGTAGTGCATGGTTTGGTCATTATTTTCTACCAGTTATCCCTTATTTAAATCCCTCTTCTACTTTTATATCCATTTTTTCTTTATACTCTTAAACAACAACCAGTCATTGGGCATATATAACAGGCATATCAAACAAATTTGCGCTCCACTTGGAATCTAGCCCTTACTGTTGTTACCAGTCTCTTAAGTAATGTGAAATCAAATGTTAAGACACAAATCATAACTTTAATAAGTAATATGTATTTTGACACAAATAGTCACAGTGCATTAACATTAACAAAATTCCAGAAACATATACAAAGGTACATGTTGCAATTACAGTAAAAAGGATTAAAACAGAAAGCCTATAAACTTTACTCGCAATCAAGTCACTCACACACTTTCAGAAAAAAATGTTCTCCAGGAAATGATAATTTTTTGTGTAATTGTCACCACTATATACATGTAAAAACTAGCCCATCCCGGTCAGAGGGGTATAAGAGATTCCAACCCCAGCTTTTACGGCCCTTTCATTGTCAGTTAAACAAAGTCCTGAATTTATTCCATTAGCATAACTATTTCTCAGACACCTGCAAGGTAGTCAAATAAAGTCTTTAGGCCATACAGAACATTTTGATATCAGACGCCAAATATTTTCCATTTTTTATTGCTCCAAGGCATTATTACTTATAAGAATATGTTTCTTTACAAGGCTAGTTATCCTATTAATGACCCCAGATCTTGGTTACATTCTGTTGTCAATCAACTGTGTCAAGTTTTTATGCTCTTAAAGGGAGGTATCAGGCTCTGGAAATACCTTGGAGCAAGTGATGTACATTTCCCAGCTTCACAGAGTGGCCATAAAACATATTTGTGTCTGTTTTCCAAAGAATTCCTAAGAAAATTAACCTCTGCTATGCTGAACAGTGCTGATTACTTGACAATATTTTTTGGGTTAGGGCTAGTGTAAGGGTCAGAGCAAGGCTAAATGTTAGGATTAGAGCTAGAGCTGGGATTCATACTAGGCATAGAGTTGGAAATATGGTCCATTTAGGATTAAAGCTAGGTTTAAGATTGGGGCTACTGTAATGGTTAGGGTTAGAGCTATGATTGGGTCTATAGCTAAGGTTACGATTAGTTCTATGGAAAGGTCTAGTGTTATGAATTAATGGTAGTCTTAAAGTTGTAGCTCTGTATAGGGCTGAGATTAGGGTTAGAATTTAGGATATGGTTTGAATTAATGCTTTGGTAAAGGTTAAGGCTTTGCTTTAATAGTCCCCCAAAATTAGCTATATGGTATAGTGATCTTCGGTGCAGTCAGAGCCACACTACACTTGCCTGCAGTAGGATGCATCATGACCGGTGCTGAGTTGTGTGTAGAAGAGCCCAGGATGTGCAGCTTTGTCCAGAGAGACAAGAGGAATGGGAGCACTGGAAGAGGGAGGCCTGTTGCTGCAGGAGCCATGGGCTGTACTAGGAGACTTCAAATTAGCTTGGCTGGCTCCTTCATTGCTGTGCTTGGACTTTTGTTAAAGGTATGAGCATTCTATTTATGTTCTTACTTTCAAATGACCTCTGGCCTTGCTTTTACCCCAAGCCTGGGTTAGATGTGTTAAAGGATTTTGCCGACTCTCATTCAGTGCTTGGTTCTTTTCCTATGATGAAAGCGTTCATGCTCCTGGCTTGTCTTCCTGAGAATGATCTTGGCAAAGATTCTGTACCACTCCATCTGTTTAACCATCCTTCTGAGTTATATGTACTGTGGACTGATCATCTGGCTTTTTAACTCTGGAAAAGTAGCTTGATCTGTGCTATCGCCCTTTTTCTTTGACACCTGCTTCCCTGTGAAACTGGCTTCAGTCACCAAATCAGGTAACACCATTATTGTCTTGTAAATGGAGAAAACTCAACTGCTAATACAAATAGGAAAGGCTGCTAGTAATATCCATGTTGTAATAATGGGAGATTTTAACTACCCCAAATAAAATTGGGGCAATAAAACTAGCAATACAGCTAAGGAAGATAGATTTCTAAATTTGTTCAGTTAAAAAAAATGCACTGAACACAACATAGATACTTTGAAAATTACAGTTTCCCTCATATAAACACTAATTAGAAATATTAAAAAAAAGTTATATGGGTTAAAAGGTATATGGTATATGACAAGGTGTTTGACTGAAAATGGTTATATTGTCTATATACATAAATATGTGTATGTATGCGTATATATATATATATATATATATATATATATATATATAGATAGATAGATAGATAGATAGATAGATAGATAGATAGATAGATAGATAGATAGATAGATAGATAGATAGATAGATAGATATCTGGTAAGATATGGAAATGATTTTCACAATGACTCACTTTTATACTTCAAGTCTGCTGTTAGGCAGACTCCCTTTACGCCCTTGCATTGCTGTATACACATCTTTTAAGTTTAGCTAGGGTTAGTACAGTGATTCAGAACCATCCCAGGACAGCCTGTTTCGTGGTGTTTGCCACTTATCAGCTGGGAGTAGGTTGAATCACTGCAGGGTCATGTTGATTTCTGTGCAAAATACAACAACATTTAAAATTATGGGGAGGTGAAAAGTGAGTTTAAAACCCTCCACTAAGCAAACAAATATAGTGAAAATAACTCATTGTGTAGTCCATTAACAAATCTAGACATGTATACAGCAATGCTATTGTGTAAAGGGAGTCTGTCTAACAGCAAGCGTGAAGTATAAAAGTGAGTCATTGTGAACCTCATTTGCATATATTACCCAGAATCCTTTGCTTCTTTGGAAACAATGTAATTCAGAGGTTTTCTGTGGAAAAAGCAAGTCTTCTGACTTGTCTAGATTTGTTAATGGACTACACAACGAGTTATTTTAACTATATTTTTGGCTTAGTGGAGGGTTTTAAACTCACTTTTTACCTACCCATAATTTTATATGTTGTTGTTGTATGTATGTATATATATATATATATATATATATATATATATATATACATGTGTGTGTGTGTGTACATGTGTATTTATGTGTAATTTACATTTACTGTACGTATATCACATTCCAATGTTAAATACAGAACAATGTTATTTTTATTTAAATACATATTCCTATATATATCTGTATATTCCTATACATGTATATCTATTCCTAAATATATATAGGTATAGATATCTATTTTACATTAACATTATCAGCTATATATATAAATATATATTTAATAATACAAATTAAAAAAAAATCTATGTGAAGAACATAGGAATGTAAAATATGAGTAAAACGCTTTGTGTTTTGCGTTTTAGGTCTAACGCAGTGTCAAATTACTAACAGGAATGTAAACAAAGCCTTATTTCCAAGGCCTTAGCTGGCCTGCAGTTATATGTTCTCTAAAAGCAAAGTTTTAATATGAAGTGCTAATATATTAACTGTGTGATTCATTATTTGTGAATGAAATCATATAAAGTTTCTAATTCTTTCCACTATTAAACTTAGTAGTCAAAGAACATTTAGGTAACAGTGATCAATACATGGTTACTTTTGAAATCACTTTCTATAAGCATTGTTAAACCAAGACATTAAAATCATTAAATTGCATACATTTGCATACATTTGCATACATTTGGACAAATTATTCTCAAATAAAAACACATAGAATAAATGGAGAGCATTTAAAACTTTGTTAATTAAATATACATATCAATGCATAGTTATAAAAGTAAAATAAATAAATCCAAGACAAGTTGTCTTAATATACGGCTAGATTACTAGTTTTGCGTTATGAGCACCTTGGTGCTAACTTGCTAATATGTCAGCGTTGAGCAAAATTGAGCTCCATACCGCACACAAATACCAGCGCTGCTTTGAGCTGGTTTCACGTGCTTGTGCACGATTTCCCCATAGACATCAATGGGGAGAGCCAGCTAAAAAAAAACACCTGCAATAAAGGAGCGTAAAGCTCCGTAACGCTGCCTCATTGATTCCTAAGGGGAAAGAAAAGTTAAGTTTACACCTAATACCCTAACATAAACCTGAGTCTAAACACCCCTAATCTGCTGCCCCCGACATCAACGCCACCTACATTACACTTATTAACCCCTAATCTGCCGCCCCCGACACCGCCGCCACCTACCTACACTTATTAACCCCTAATATGACGCCCCCAATGTCGCCGCCACTATACTAAAGTTACTGTCTGTACTTGGTCCCTCTATGTTGGAATAAACAGGATTGTTTGAAGTATAATCCAAAGTGCTGCTGTTCTTCTCTTATTTTGTACAATTACTTGTGGGGTTGCAGGCCCCCGGACAGAGTTTGACTTTTTACTATATTAAAGTTATTAACCCCTAAACCTAACCCTAAGTCTAACACTAACCCTAATGTAACCCTAACACCACTAACTTTAATATAATTAAAATAAATCTAAATAAAAATGACTATTAGAACCTAAATAATTCCCATTTTAAACTAAATACTAGCTATCTTAGGTTTTATTTTTATTTTACAGATAAGTTTGTATTTATTTTAGCTAGGTAGACTAGTTAGTAAATAGTTATTAACTATTTACTAACTGCCTAGTTAAAATAAAAAATTTTTACCTGTAAAATAAAACCTAACCTGTCTTACAGTAACACCTAACCTTACACTACAATGAAATCAATTACATTAATTAAATACAATTAACTTAATTACAAAAAATAATAAACACTAAATTACACAAAACAAAAAAGAAATTATCAAATATTTAAACTAATTACACCTAATCTAATAGCCCTATCAAAATAAAAAAGCCCCCCAAAATAAAAAAACCCTAGCCTAAACTAAACTGCCAATAGCCCTTAAAAGGGCCTTTTGCGGGGCATTGCCCCAAAGAAATCAGCTCTTTTACCTGTAAAAAAATACAAACATCCCCCCAACAGTAAAACCCACCACCCACACAACCAACCCCCCCAAATAAAATCCTATCTAAAAAAAACTAAGCTCCCCATTGCCCAGAAAAGGGCATTTGGATGGGCATTGCCCTTAAAAGGGCATTTAGCTCTTTTTGAGCCCAAACCCTAAGCTAAAAATAAAACCCACCCAATAAACCCTTTAAAAACCTAACACTAACCCCCAAAGATCCACTTACAGTTTTTGAAGACCGGACATCGATCCTCAATGAAGCCCGGGAGAAGTCTTCATCCAAGCGGGCAGAAGTCCTCAATGAAGCCGGGAGAAGTCTTCATTCAAGCGGCAAGAAGTAGTCCTCCAGGCGGGCAGAAGTCTTCATCCAGACGGCATCTTCTATCTTCATCCTTACGACGCGGAGCGGTTCCATCTTCGAGACATCCGGCGCAAAGCATCCTTGTCTTTCGAATCCTCTTGAAGAATGAAGGTTCCTTTAAATGAAGTCATCCAAGATGGCATCCCTTAATTTCCGATTGGGTGATAGAATTCTACCAGCCAATCGGAATTAAAGGTGAAAAAATCCTATTGGCTGATGCAATCAGCCAATAGGATTGAGCTTGCATTCTACTGGCTAATTGGAACAGCCAATAGAATGTGAGTTCAATCCTATTGGCTGATTGGATCAGACAATAGGATTAAAGCTCAATCCTATTGGCTGATTGCATCAGCCAATAGGATTTTTTCACCTTTAATTCCGATTGGCTGATAGAATTCTATCAGCGAATTGGAATTTAAGGGACGTCATCTTGGATGATGTCATTTAAAGGAACCTTCATTCTTCAAGAGGATTCGGAAGAAGAGGATGCTCCATGCCGGATGTCTTGAAGATGGAGTCGCTCCGCGTCGGAAGGATGAAGATAGAAGATGCCGTCTGGATGAAGACTTCTGCCCGCCTGGAGGACCACTTCTTGCCGCTTGGATGAAGACTTCTCCCGGCTTCCTTGAGGACTTCTGCCCACTTGGATGAAGACTTCTCTAGGCTTCGTTGAGGATGGATGTCCAGTCTATAAAAACTGTAAGTGGATCTTTGGTGGGTTTTATTTTTAGCTTAGAGTTTGAGTTTAAATATTTGATTATTTCTTTTTTATTTTGTGTAATTTAGTGGGGGTTTTTTGGGTAATTTAGTTAATTGTATTTAATTAATGTAATGGATTTAATTGTAGTGTTAGGTTAGGTGTTAGTGTAAGACAGGTTAGGTTTTATTTTACAAGTACGTTTGTATTTATTTTAGCTAGGTAGTTAGTAAATAGTTAATAACTATTTACTAACTAGTCTACCTAGTTAAAATAAATACAAACTTACCTGTGAAATAAAAATAAAACCTAAGATAGATACAATGTAACTATTAGTTATATTGTAGCTAGCTTAGGGTTTATTTTACAGGTAAGTATTTAGTTTTAAATAGGAATTATTTAGGTATTAATTGTAATTTTTATTTAGATTTATTTTAATTATGTTAAAGTTAGTGTGTGTTAGGGTTAGACTTAGGGTTAGATTTAGGGGTCAATAACTTTAGTGTAGTTGTGGTGATTTTGGGTAAGCAGATAAGTGGTTAATAACAGTAATGTAGGTTGTGGCGATGTTAGGGACAACAGATTAGGGGTTAATAATATTTAACTAGTGTTTGCGATGCGGGAGTGCTGCAGTTTAGGGGTTAATATGTTTATTATAGCGGTGGCGATGTCGGGAGTGGCAGATTAGAGGTTAATAATTTTATTTTAGTGTTTGCGATGGGGGGGGCCTAGGTTTAGGGGTTAATAGGTAATTTATGGGTGTTAGTGTACTTTTTAGCACTTTAGTTATGAGTTTTATGTTACGGCTTTGTAACATAAAAGCCATAACTACTGACTTTCAGTTTACGGTACGCTATGGAAGTCCCATTGAAAAAGGACTTTTTGAAAGCTGCGGTAGTTACGTTGCATTACGGCCAAAAAAGTGTGCGGTACAGACATACCTGCAAGACTCGTAATACCAGCGGTAGTGAAAAAGTATCTTTTTGAAGCTTTTTCACTCATAACACAAAACTTGTAATCTAGCCGATAATTAGGGGAAAAAAGGGCATTTAAATAATTCAAAGAAAATAGTACAGGCTAATCATTCCAAAAATATAATATGTAATAAAACCTGCCAAAATTGAAAATGAAAGATTAATTGCAAAGGATTCTAAGACAAACCCTAAAAGGTTTCTAAGTATATAAACAGAAAAAAATCATATAAGGACAGGAACATTAAACTGCAAGAAGGATAGGTAAGAACAAGAATGTTGAGGCTCTAAACCATTTATTTTCTTCAGTAAATACCAATAACTGGATTATCTCTAGATTAAATCAGGGAAAAATGAATAATATCAATGCAATATCAGATGGAATACACTCAATGGTTTCAAGAGAACTTAGCACTGTTATAGCCAAAACTCTACTCTTAATTTTCTTAAGACTCGTTATCCTCAAGCATAGTACCCAAAGGCATAGAGCAGAAAGCCTAACATTTGGTAGAGATAACGGAAGGGATTATAAGTGATTGTTTTCAAGAATATATTCATGAAAACAAGATTAGGGTTTATGAAGAAAAAATGTCAAATAAACTT
The DNA here is from genome assembly GCF_027579735.1 of Bombina bombina. Classification (NCBI taxonomy): domain Eukaryota; kingdom Metazoa; phylum Chordata; class Amphibia; order Anura; family Bombinatoridae; genus Bombina; species Bombina bombina. The sequence goes on from NC_069506.1 coordinate 310,765,635, forward strand.
AAAGGGACATGAAATCCCAAAAAAATATTTTAATTTTAATGTATTTAAAATTAATGGCTTCTATACCTGTAATACAGATTATGCAATCTATTTAATTAAATGCCCATGTGGGTGGATTTATATTGGAGAGACCACCCAAAGGGTGAGGGACAGAATCATACAGCATAAGTCCAACATTAGGTGTAAAGATTTTAATGCCCCTGTCTCCAATCATTTTCTGACCTTTGGCCATTCAATTGCACAATTGAAATTCCAAATTATAGATCATGTCCCTGTCCCACGGAGAGGTGGGAACAGAGAACTGATCTTAAAAAAGAGAGAATCTATGTGGATTTATAGGCTTGATTGTCTGTACCCAAAGGGAATGAACCGTGAAATTGATTTTAATATCTTTTTGTGATTTTGCAGATTCTACAATATTTCCTTTTCTAGATATAAAGGACCAAGATTAAAATGTGATTGTACACACCTGTGGTGTGGGGTATTTAAGGATGTTGTATACAGCATGAGGGTCACATGTTACTATCATAATATTAAAACCGCCTTACATTTGTCCTCATTCTTGGGGTATATTTATACTTAGGACTGGCAATTTATCAAGTAAATTTATATTTTCAATAAAATATTTGTATGTATAAAACAATAAATATGATTATAAAAAATTATAAGTGAGAGATAAATGTTAGAATGGGAACAATCTAAAAGAAAAATTAATAATGACTAAAACTGTTTAGCTAAAACAACTTGATTATGAGGGGGATGACTCAGAAGGCAACTTCATTCTATATTGGGGGAATACTACATAAAGGCTTGTAAATCTAAATTGATATTTAAACCTTTAACGCTGGAAGTGTTTAGGCTTTGGAGTTCGTGAATCCAGTAAGTTTCACGTTGCCGGAGGCTCCGAAGCCTATTGTTACACTCTGTAGGGGCAATCCAATCTAACACCATAATTCTTAATCCTGAATTATTGGCATTATGTTGGTTTAGAAAATGATAGGGGACACTGTGGTTGTCTACTTTATTCTTAATATTATTTAAATGTTCACTAAACCTGTTCTTTATGATTTGTTTAGTGCGCCCTACATAAACACAATTACATTCGCGCATAAGCAAATATACTACAAAAGAAGATTTGCAGGAAAATTTGTGTTGTACTTTATATGATTTTTGACCCTTTGCATCTTTAAAGGTATCACCCTTGATGATACGATTGCACATATTGCAATTTTTCATACCACCGGGCCAAGTACCATTAGTTCTACTTAACCAATGTTTGTTATCAGTAGGTATCGGTTTAGGTGTTCCTTTGAATTTTGAGGGTGCTAATATATTTTTGAGATACTTGTTTTTCCTGAAAGTCACAGTTGGTCTATCGGGTAAGACCCTACTTAATATAGGGTCAAGGGTAAGTACTTTCCAGTGCTTTTTCAGGATAGTTTCTATCTCCCTACTCCCTTGACAATATGTGGTGATAAATCTTATGTTCTCCTTAGACTCCAGATCCTGCTGTATAACCTTTTTGGGTTTGTTATCAGTAACTAACATAGACTCCCTGTCCATATTTATCACTTTATTTTTGACCTCCGCAAGAAGTGCTGGATCATAGCCCTTTTCAAGAAACCTCTTATCTAAAATTGCAGATTCTGTTCTGAAATCATCCAAATGGGTACAGTTTCTGCGTATACTCTGATACTGCCCAAATGGAATATTCTGTTTCCAACTGGGCAGGTGCCCACTGTCAGCCCTGAGATAGCCATTTTTGTCAGTCAGTTTCCTATAGTTATGCACTGCAACTTTACTATCCTTATCCACAAATAAAACAAAATCTAAAAATTCAATCTGGTCCCTTTCGATTTTACTAGTGAATTTGAGATTCAGATTGTTGTTATTAATGTGTTCAATGAAATTAACTACTTGTTCTTCCTTACCTCTCCATATGATAATAACATCATCTATATATCTAAAATATTTATATACATGATTACTAAATGGATTATTAGACCAAACAAATTTATTTTCAAAAAAATTCATAAATAAATTGGCATACGATGGGGCAAAGGTCGTCCCCATCGCTGTGCCTTGTAATTGTAAATAAAAATGAGAATTAAATTCAAAATAATTCAAAATGAGAATTAAATTCAAAATAATTTTGTGTTAAGATGAAATTAATACCCTTTAGAATAAAATCTGCCTGACTAGAAGCAAGGCCACTATCAGCTAAACTTTCTTCAATTGCCTTCATACCAAGATTGTGGGGGATACAGGTATATAAAGATGTGACATCACATGTCAACCATAGAAAATCTTCCTCCCATTGTAAACCCTCAAACAGCCGAATGGTTTCAGTGGTATCCTTTAAGAAAGACTTGGTATTTTTGACTAGGGGTTGGAGGAAGGAAGCTATGTAGGCCGATAAATTACTGGTCAGAGAATCTATCCCAGAAATTATCGGCCTACCGGGAGGGTCCACCAAAGTTTTATGGACTTTGGGGAGGTGGTAGAAAATAGGGTTACTCGGATCCCTATTAAGAAGAAATTGGTATTCCTCATTTTTCAAAATGCCGTTGGTTTTGGCATTCGTCAAAATCGTGGTTAGTTGTTTGACATATGTACTAGTGGGGTTATAGGATAATTTCTTGTAGGTAGAGAGATCACCTAAAATTCTCTCTGCTTCCTTAAGATAAGCAGACTTATCCTGAACTACCACTCCTCTCCCCTTATCTGCCATCTTAATGACTATCTCAGAATTATTTTTTATGGAAGATAGGATAGTTCTTTCTTGTCGGGACAAGTTATCATTAAACTTGTTGACCCAAACTACTTATTTCTCCGCCCATAAATTGGACAAATCTGTGCTCACTAATTTGTTAAAGATTTTAATATATTCCCCCTGAGCTCCTACAGGGTTAAAATTTGATGGTTTCTTGAAACTAGTGTGTTTAATCAGATCCCCTTCTGGTTCTTCATAAATACTAAAATCTAATTGTGTGCCTCTCTGTGTGGACGACTCCTCATTGAGTGATTCTAGTATTGGTATCGGATTCCTCTAGGCATTCGATTGTCTTAGATTGTGTCCTTTCTATAGGTGATTGTTTGAGAAAGTATCTTTTTAATGTCATCTTTCGGATGTATTTCTGCAAATCTATATAAGTTTGAAATTTGTTAGGAGCCTTCTTAGGGGCAAAATTCAGGCCTTTCGCTAAGAGGTTAAGTTCTGAATTGTTTAGTTTATTGAATGTGAGATCAAACACACAATCCCTATTTTTCGCTAGCAATGCCTTCTGTGATCATGCTCTCTGAATTAGTCTCCCTAATCTCGTTCCTCGCTTGTTCTTTTTCTTTTTGCGTTTAGATGGAACTCTCTTTCCCTTATTGTCTCTTGATATACAGGCGGTATTGGATCTGACCTTCTGTCTTCTCTTAAATCTAAAAAATCCTGTGATTTTGACTGTTTGTTAGTTGGACCCACTCTATCCACTGAAGATCTTCTATGTGAGTCCTGACTATGTGGATTGTGCTCTCTAGGTCTAGCTCCTTGTTTAGTATAATCATCCTCTGTATGTTGATTTAGTGCATAGTACCTATTATTATATGAGAAATCACTATAATCTGTAGACTCTAGGCGTGATGGTCTATTCCCTTGTTGCCTATGGTAATGTCCATGATAACAGTGTGTGTTACCAGAGAAATACCTATCCTTTTGAGGATAGGAACGTCCCTCCCTTCTATTATAGTCATTTCCATAGGCATGTGGGTGGATATAAGGTTTTTCTTTAACTTGCTTTGGAAGTGTATTGGTGTGTGCAGTTCTATCACTATCTTGAGCTGAACATACCTTTGAATGTAGTTGCCTCTGAGACATCCATGTACTATTTTGATTGTTCCCATTAACCTTTTTATTTATAGTTGTACCGTTATTTTTGTCTTCACCCTTATTGTTCTTATGAGATTTTTTATATGTAAATACCTGATCTTTCCTATAATCCTCTAAATCCCTTTAGAGTTTCAGTTGCTTGGATCTTGCTAGGTCCTCGCTTAATTTGTCATTACATGCGTGGATATTGCTATTTAATCTTTTCCAACTCTCTTCCTCTTTAAATGGTTGTATCTTGGGAAGAATGGTGTCTAGGGCTATCTTTAATTTTTTAATTTTAATTTCCCTATATCTAATCAATATTTTGATTAGAGTCATGGAGCAGTCCTGCAAGGCTTTATCCCAGTCGGTGGTATATTCCACCTCCTCCAAATCAAAGGCGGGATATTTAAAAATTCTTAATCCTCTAGGGACTACCTCATGTAGCACATAATTATCTAACAGTAACAAATCTTGCCACTCTTTGGTATCGCTATTGAGGAGTTTTTCTAGGTCTCTAAAAAGTTCAATGGGATTTTCCACTGGTTCAGCTGTAATAGTGGTGGTTTCTATATTGAGAATATTTTGTGACCTTTGTCTGTTATGTCTAGATGGACAGTCCCCAAAGTGGCAACTACTAGTGTTATCTTCCATTGTATCCATCTCACCTTATTGTATGCTAAAGGTTTTACAACACGTATTAAGTACTACAATTTTTTACTATTGAACAAATAATAAAACTGGGATTCGCTGTTTAAAACACAGTTTGTATACACTCAAAGAAAGAATTAGACCAAAAAACTGCGCATCCCAAAAAAACCTAAATTTCACTTTTGCTCTTAAGTGGATCTATTGATTCATATAAACAAATATAGTATGAGTATACCTGGGTGTATATATTTCAGCTGCTATAGTAGCTATGTACAATATAAAATTAGAGAGGACACATAGTGCACTAGTCCATAACTCACAGTACAATATAAATGCCTATACACATAAAAAAGAAAAGTAAAAATTAAAAAGTAAAAAATGGCAATGCAGGTTGAAAAAAAGAACAGGATGGTAAGGAGTAAAAAATACTTCCCAAAGTTCAATATGGCAAGTTGGTGCTTCTCCAGTGAGAGATACAGGGCTGTGTTCCTGATCGTAATGAAAGCTAGAAAACAAAAGAAAACACAGAGCGCATCCCACTCTAAGTGTAACACCGTATTTAATGGCACAGAAATCAAAGTGTATAAAACACACGTACTTCTATCATTTAAATTGCTTCCTTCTCTTGTTCTCCTTTGCTGAAAGGTTTATCTAGGCAAGCTCAGTAGCAGAGAACCTAGGTTCTAGCTGTTGATTGGTGGATGCATATATATATTGATTGTGATTGGCTCACTCATGAGTTCAGCTAGAAACCATTAGTGCATTGCAGCTCCTTTAACAAATGATACCAATAGAATTAAACAAATTAGATAATAGAAGTAAATTAGAAAGTTGTTTAAAATTGTATTGTCTATCTGAATCATTAAAGAAAATGTTTGGGTTTCATGTCCCTTTAATTAGAGCCCCGGAAGGAAGAAGGGAAGGATATAGTTGAAGGTAAATCAGCTGGTGTGATATACTTGGATTTTGCAAAGGAGTTTGATACAGTTCAACATGGCAGATTATTGTTCAAAATTAAGGGACTAGAAATAGCTGAATGTTAATTCATGGATAATCAACTGGATAAAAGACATGGATCATATTCAGATTGGACTAATGTAATTAGTTGGCTCCCTGAAGGATCAGTACTGGGACCTGTTCTTTTTCATAATTTTGTAAATGACTTGGAGGAAAAATGATATAGCAACATAGCTATTTTTGCAGATGATACAAAGTTGTTTAAGGTGATTAGGTCAATTCAGGAAGCAAATTGCTTTGCAAGGAGAATTACAAAAAGTGGAAGAATGGGCTGGTAAATGGCAAATGAGATATAATCCTGGTAAATGTAAGGTTATACATTTTGGAAGTAAAATATGCAGGCTACCTATTAATATGAGACTGGATTTAGCAAAACAGAAAACAAGGATTGCAAGGAAGTGGCTTCTAAGGCTAATAAGATGCTAGCACATATTAAAAAAGACATAGATGCAAACGGAAGCATCATTCTGTCACTATATAAATCCCTAAAAAGCATATCTAGGTAGGCTCAAAAGCAGCAATGTACTACTGGGAGCTAGCTGCTGATTTGTGGCTGCACATGTATACCTTTTAAATTGGCTCCCTTGATGTGAGCAGCTAGCTCCCAGTAGTGCATTGTTGTTCCTTCTACAAAGGATACTAAGAGAATGAAGCAAATGTAATAGAAATAAATTGCAAAGTTGTTTAAATTCCTTTGCTTTATTTGAATTATGAAATAAAAATTCTGTGCATCTTGTTTCTTTAACTGAGTATATATACATATACGTTTATATCCCTTTTAAATTAATTAGAATTATAGTAGATAAATATTTTGTAGTGCCAGACGGCGTAAGGACAAGTGAAAATAAGCCTTTAAAAATGAAGCATTATCCTACTAGGCAAATGTTCTAACGTTGCATGCATCTGGACTGTAACTAATGTGTGATCGATAAAAATATAATGTGTCCTAGAATAGATTCAATGGGAATGGTAAAAAAAAGGAGTCATTTCTGCCAGATGAATTTAACAATCTCTAAATAATCAAAGTGTTAAACCTTTAATGAAAAAGATAAAAAAGGCTTTTGCAAAATAAGTGAAGCAAAAATGCATTTATTTGTCTTTGCACAAATGAAAAGTCTTTTTTTTTTTTTTTTTTTAATTATCAGTAGACCCATGGTTATGTTGTTAGCTGTGATTAGCTTTTTCCAATAAAACAAAAAAAATATAATTCTTGTTTGAGACATAGCGATTCATTAGAAGTGTCATTTTACCCTCTAGTAACCCATTATTCAATACATACTTGCTCTCTTCACCCTAAATTATGTATCACGATTAGAATTAAGTATTTCTGTTAATTAGTATTCATACCTTTCTATAGTTTCTTCTGAAGAAGGAAAGAAAAAGGTGATTAAAAAAATTGTGTGTGGGTGTTACTACAGAAACAGATTTTTCTGAATAAAAAAAAAATAATCTGTATCGTGAGTTAAATGAAGCACTTTTTATGTGTTTAATCCTCAGATTATAAAAATAATTCTTATTTTCAAATGATTTTGACTCCTGAGGGACATATGAATTTTTCTCACCCCAGATTCTTCAACCAAAACCAAGGAGCAGAATTGTTGTGCACTAATTTATTTAGTCTGATCATTGCTTCTCTAAACCTGTGTTTGTCTGAACCAGGGAAGTAGATTTTGTAATCAATATAATCCTTTATATGTGTATCTGCTTCTGTTTGACAATACAGACACATTACTGGACAAAAGATATTGATAGACAGACAGGAGGGCGAACAGACAGACAGGCGGATATATGTGTTTCTATTAGTAATATATGTTTTAATTACCTGAAATTCGAAGCAAAAATTGAAAACTTGCAATGTAAACCCCTCATGTAAAAAATGTTGAACTCCATTGGGTGAAACCAGTGGTTCCCATGATGGAAGGTACTTCCCCAGTGGTCCTACAGAGGGGATTAATAGGCACAAGAGATGCAAGGAGGCACTGAGATTAGTATATGTGGTCAGGACTGGACTTGGAAATCAGTCCGGCCCTGGAGATTGTTGAAGACTTGACCCAGCCCCCCCTCCATGCCCTGCAGCCCCTGTTCCAGCCTCCACCCCTATACCGGCACAGCATCCACCCCCTTACCTCTCCTGCCAAGGTAGTTGTTCTAAGGGGTAATTTATCTGCCCCCACAACCTTGGCAGCAGCAAAGCAACCTTGAATAATGCATTATGCATGTGCACAACACTCACTCCATTACTCCATTACCTCCCTGCCCAAAGGATGTGACTCTGTGGCGCCGGCAGCCCATCGGTCCACCAGGAAAACTCCCAGTATCCTGGTGGGCCAATCCAGCATTGTAGAAGGTGCTTTTAGGCAAGAAGTGGAGGAGGCTGCTAGTGTGCTTCTTGAAGCCCTATGGTCGTAATTGGCTGCACTTCTGCCTAGATACTGATAACTTGATGATCTAAAGCTTTACACTCTGACAAGGTTAACAAGGTTAGGAATTATAGAAAGGCACATTTAGGTTGCGGGCAGTTTATTTCAGTATGCAGGGCTTTGGGTGTGAAGAAGAGACCTACATTACAATATAACGCTCAGACAAATCCCCCAGATTTAACATGATTTGTGTTTATGATGGCATTGATCATTTGGCCCATAAGGAGCAGCAACTTTCTTGCTTTGTATTTTATATTTTTATTTGAAAATCTAGCAATAAAATGTTGGGAGACTGGTATCAAACCCATCCATCACATTAAAGGGACACAAAACCCAATTTTTTTCTTTCATGATTCAGATAGAACATACAATTTTAGACAACTTTCCAATTTACTTCTATTATAAAATTTTCTTTGTTACCCTTTGTTGAAAAGCATTAAGTTCAGGAGTGTGCACGTGTCTATAGCACTATATGGCAGCAGTTTTGCAGCAATGTTATACATTAGCAAGAGTACTAAATAGCAGCATTATTTCCTGCCGTGTAGTGCTTCAGGCATGTGCACGCTACCTATCTAGATATCTCTTCAACAAAGAAACAGTTTTTTTCATTCTCTTTGTATCCTTTAATGAAGGAGAATTATAATTAAAGAATAAATAAATTACAAAGGAGAACATGCCTATGCAGTAGTTTTATATTGTTCATGCTTAAAAGGACAAAGAAGCCAACATTATATTTTTATGATTTAGGTAGAGGACACTTATAAAAAAATATTTTTCTGTTAACTTTTAATTATCAGATTTTTCTTTTTTCTGTTGATTTGCATTGTTGAAACATAGCTCTTTCCATGAGAACATACAGAGGTAAGAGAAAAAGCGTGACATGTTTCGTAAACACTATATGGAAGCTGTGTTTGTAACCCTGGGGACTCAAAATCCCAAATCATTTAGGTGTAAACCAACACAAAAACAGTACAAGACTGAAAAGGAGTGTACATGTGTAAGACTTAACAACCGTGTACTAGATTACTATTAGAGATACTAGCACAAAGAAAATGTCATGGTATAGAAGTCTGGTTCAGAATGTGTAAAACTTAACTTTTATTCATGTTAATTAGCATAAAAACAAGGAAACACAAAAAGACCCTAAATATAAAAACACAGTGACAGGGTCAGGGTAAAAAGGCTGGAAATTCCAATGGAAGGGCTCCACCTAATAAGTCTAAACATTTATCGTAATAAAATAACACAGGCGGGCTAAACCTAGGCTAGAGAGAGAATGTAGTAGCCTCTCCTAGATAAGCTGTGAATAAATTGAGGTTTCGGACCTCAAGTGTAAAAGATAAGACTCTGGACAGATTGCAACCAGGGGTATAGCTGCGCTAATTAATCCACCTGTAGAATAAGGGCGGTACCTGGGAATTAGTATCTTAGGGGTTGATATGTCCCTCTATGCATATATCAATGGTACTTCCCTTTTCAAATGGGTATTGTTTTAATACCTAAGGTATAAATAATAACTTATGGAATATAAATTAATAGTCTTATCTAATATTAAGCACCTGGTAGGTTACTGGTGTATTAATAATCTACTAAATGTACTGTTCTAAGGTGAACAATTGTCACCTTGCACGTAGTGAGATACGATAATAATATGACATAAAAACCTATATGTGCTTATTGGATCCAGATATAAGATGCTGTGCTGATATAATAAACAGGAGTTGTAATAAAATTATAGCCTGGTGCCACACAAGCAGTGCGACTGATAGTGCTAGACTTATTAAGGTAATTAGGTAGAAGGTTTTATGGCTGTATTAATATACTGCCATCAACAACATAAATATTGTAATATAAGTATTTTTAAGGAGCCATGTTGTTAGGTTAAATAATCAACAACCCAGAGACCATTACTGCAAGTTTAAAAAACACTAACACAACTGGAGCGAGACACTAAATCCCCACTCCCCCTAACATGTTTCGCCAGAAGGCTTTTTCAAAGGTGGGGCAGCTGGCTGAAATCCAGACTTTTATAGGCCGGGAGTATGATTACGTCACGCAAATCCCCGTTAGTGGTAGGTCAGGAGTAAAGCGCAATCTATTGGTCCAGCAGAGGGGCGCGGCTCACCTATCACAGATGGGTGTTGGTGATGCTTTAAGTGGTTGCCATGGCAACCTGCCGAAAAGAAAACAATCCGGATGACTGCACTTGTGAAGCTATGATTAAGTAGGATCAGAACAATTCTAAGTTTAAATAAGCCTCCGACTAGAACTGTAGGGTGAAGACTTTTACATCATGAATTATGAATGTATTAATGCGTAAATCCGGTAAGTATACATGCAAACAGACAGTGCGCCTGTATTTGTTGTTTAATACATTCAGGAAAAGACAGTAAAGAATCGTTTTTCTATGAGTGCTGTGCAAAATCGCATATAATAAGAGCAAATATGCGTCTCAAATTTCTTCTAAGAGATCTTTTTCTTATTAAAGAATGTTAGAATAAATGGTCTACCTCTAGTGCAGAACAAAAGATATAACATCCTCAGAATCAACGTTTAAAGGGATCTCCAGACAACATATGGTTTATCAGTCTAAATTATCCACAATCTTCAGAATGAAAAACTGAAGATTGTCAAATTTATAAATAATTCAATATATGTCAAGTTAAGACATATTGAACTAGGTGATAATACTACCTCCCTTATTCTACAGGTGGATTAATTAGAACAGCTATACCCCTGGTTGCAATCTGTCCAGAGTCTTATCTTTTACACTTGAGGTCCGAAACCTCAATTTAATCACAGCTTATCTAGGAGAGGCTACTACATTCTCTCTCTAGCCTAGGTTTAGCCCGCCTGTGTTATTTTATTACGATAAATGTTTAGACTTATTAGGTGGAGCCCTTCCATTGGAATTTCCAGCCTATTTACCCTGACCCCGTCACTGTGTTTTTATATTTAGGGTCTTTTTGTGTTTCCTTGTTTTTATGCTAATTAACATGAATAAAAGTTAAGTTTTACACATTCTGAACCAGACTTCTATACCATGACATTTTCTTTGTGCTAGTATCTCTAATAGTAATCTAGTACACGGTTGTTAAGTCTTACACATGTACACTCCTTTTCAGTCTTGTACTGTTTTTGTGTTGGTTTACACCTAAATGATTTGGGATTTTGAGTCCCCAGGGTGTGTTTAATCCAAAGACAAACAGTTTTCATAGTCATTTCTCAGTGTCTTCAAAAGAATATAGCTCAAAATATTTCTTTCATGATCCAGACAGAGCATACAATTACAGTAGAACAATACAAATGTACTTAGTTTTTATGTTATTCAGGGGTGGACTGATCAGCCGGCAAATAGGACCTGGACCCAGGGCCCAGCATGTAGGGTGGTCTACACATGGCATCTCCATGGCTCCTGTGTGCTGCTTAAGTTTGGGCTGACAGTGGCCCTATCAGTAACTAAGCAGGTAAGTGTGGGTATAGAGGGGGCCCTGGCCCTTGATGTGGGGGGCCCTAAAGTGTGGAGGGGGGCCCTGTCTGGGTTTTTTTGCTGTGAGGGCCTTGGAGTATGGGGTTTGGACCTTGAGGTTGGGGGCCCTGTCTTTGGCCCTTGATGTTGGGGGTCCTGGCACTGGAGGTTGGGGGGCCTGGTGGGGAAAGGGAGGCTACCAGATTTATTTGCATACATTTCAATACATTTGGGTCAGTGTGAAACAGTGGGGGCACTTCCCTAATTTTTGCCCGGGGTCCTGATTGGTCTCAGTCCGCCACTGAATGTATTCTTTGAGCATAACTAGGTAGGTAGCTGGCACATGTTTGCGGTGCTGTATGGCAGCAGGTTTGCCAGAATGCTTTTAAGAATGTTGAATGATTTATTTATTTTTTTTAAATGAATTTTTATTCGGTTTTAGAATGAAAAGTAACATTTGGGGACACGCAGGACCCCTGATCTAACATACACAAACAAAGGGATCGGACACGCAGGTCCGGTTGCAATAGCTGTTCAAACCTTGATATATCGTAGATAAATTGCAGGGAAAGGTAACACTTGGGGACACACAGGACCCCTGTTCAAATATACACAAACAAAAGGATCGGACACTCAGGTCCGATTGCAATAGCTGTTCAAACATTGATATATCATAAGTAAATTGCAGGGATTTGTGGTGAAAATAGTTCACCAAGGTGGAACCCTAGTGTGGGCTCTAGTAATAAGGGGGGGGGGGGTGATACTTATAACTTAGATTTAGTTCCAGAGACAAGTGAGATGCCCATTGTGTCTAGTGCATACTTTACCCAGCACTTATTGTGCCTAACACCCATTACACCTGGCCCTCATTGCACCTAGCACATGCCGTACCCAGCACACATTCACTGTACTTCACTCCATGTATTTAGCATAAACCACACCCAGCGCACACAGTTCCCAGCACACAATATACCTAGCACACACTATACTTAACCCACATTGTACCCAGCATACCTTGTACCTAGCACATGTCATACCTAGCACACATTGTACTCAACACACATAGTACCTAGAACCTACTGTAACTAGATCACACTATACCCAGCACACACCGTACCCGGCACCCACCCTGCCCAGCACACGCAGAACCTAGCACACAGTGAACCTAGTACTCACCCGTAGCCAGCACTTATTGCATCTAACGCGCGCTGCACCTAGCACACATTGTACCTAGCACGCATTGTACCTAGTACACACTGTACCTAGCACACACTGTACCCAGCACATATGATATCTAGTACCCGCTGTACCTAGCTCACAATATACCTAGCACACGCCGTACCCGGCACCTCCCTTGCCTGGTACATGCAGTACTTAGCACACACTGAGCCTAGCACACATTAAGCCTAACACACACTGCACCTAGCACACACTGCGCCTAGCACAGCTGCTCCTAGCACACACTGCGCCTAGCACACACTGCGCCTAGCACACACTGCGCCTAGCACACACTGCACCTAGCACACATTGTACCTAGCACACATTGTACCTAGCACACATTGTTACCTAGAACCCACTGTACTTTGCTCAAACTGTACCTAGCTCGCACTGTACCTAGCACACGCCGTACCCGGCACCTCCCTTACCTGGCACATGCAGCACCTAGCACACATTGAACCTAACACACACTGTACCTAGCTCACGTTGTACCTAGCACATATTGTACCTAGCACACATTGTACCTAGCACACATTGTACCTAGCACACATTGTACCTAGCACTCATTGTACCTAGCACTCACCGTACCTAACACTCACTGTACCTAGCACTCACCGTACCTAGCACTCACCGTACCTAGCACTCACCGTACCTAGCACACATTGTACCTAGCACACATTGTACCTAGCACACATTGTACCTAGCACACATTGTACCTAGCACACAATGTACCTAGCACACAATGTACCTAGCACACATTGTACCTAGCACACATTGTACCTAGCACACACTGTACCTAGCACACATTACATCTAGCACCCGTTGTACCTAGCCTACACTATGCCTAGCACACACAGTACCCAGCACACATTGTACCTAGCACACAATTCCTAGTACCCATTGTACCTAGCTCACACTGTACCTAGCACACGCCGTACCCGGCACCCCCCTTGCCTGGCGCATGCAGTACCTAGCACACATGGAACCTAGCACACATGGAACCTAGCACGCATTGTACCTAGTACCCGTTGTACCTAGCTCACACTGTACCTAGCTCACACTGTACCTAGCACACGCCGCGCCTGGCACCCCCTTTGCCTGGCACATGCAGTACCTAGCACACATGGAACCTAGCACACATGGAACCTAGCACACATGGAACCTAGCACACATTTTATCTAGCACATATTGTACCTAGCACACACTGTACCTAGCACACAGAGAACCTAGCACACAGAGAACCTAGCACACATTTTATCTAGCACATATTGTACCTAGCACACACTGTACCTAGCACGCAGAGAACCTAGCACACAGAGAACCTAGCACACAGAGTACCCAGCACACACCGTACCTAGCACACAGAGTACCCAGCTCACATTGTACTCAGCACACAATGTACTCAGCACTCCCCGTACCCAGCACACACTGTACCTTGCACGCACCATACCCAGCACACAGAGTACCTAGCTCACAGAGTACCTAGCTCACAGAGCGCCTAACACACAATATACCTAGCACGCAGAATACCTAACACACAGAGTGTCTGGCACACAGAGTATCAAGCACACAGGGTATCTAGCACACAGAGTCCCTAGCACACAGAGTCCCTAGCACACAGAGTCCCTAGCACACAGAGTCCCTAGCACACAGAGTACCTAGCACACAGAGTACCCAGCACACAGAATACCTAGCACACAGAGTACTTAGCACACCCCGTACCTAACTCACATTGTACCTAGCACACATTGTACCTAGCACACACCGTACCCGGCACCACCCTTACCTAGCACACGCAGTACTTAGCACGTATTGAACCTAGCGCACTTTGTACCTAACACTCACAGTGCCCAACACGCACTACATACATAGTGCCCAGCACATACCACACCTAGCACACACTGTACCTAAATTGGAGGAAGATAGCTAAGTGTGGTATTGCAGTGATACCTCATGCCAGATAAGGGGTAAGATAGTATAGGGAAATTGTTAATAGTAAAGAGGGTAAGAAAACAAAAACCCACCACTCAACTACATACTATATATCTTCAGTACCTAGGGTGGAGTATCAGATGGATACACTACTCTATAGATCCACTGTGACTTTTCTGGGCACCTGGAAAAGAAAGGACTATTCAGTCATTTCTAAGGTTAAACATATATAACCGTGATTTGTGGATGTGGACCATAGGATGCATTTTCCTGTGGCTAATAAATGAATTGTAGTGGAAGGGTGAAGCAAGCAGTATAAAACAATACAGAAAAAAAAACATAGTAACTATGTGGTAGCATGTAATATGTGGTATAACAGATAATAGAAAGTAGTCTCATAATGTCCAGTTCTATGCTATCATCTTCATGTAAGAAAGACCGGATGACAAAATAATATATCTTATATAAGTCTCTAGAACCCCTCCAAATCACCCCAGAGAGATATCACAGAAATCAAAAACACTCTCAGCCATAGCTAAAGAAAAATGCCTTCTGTGTTACGCATAGGTCAGGTGCTCAAATTTCCATCTAGTGGTGAAAAGCAGGGTCTTCATTAGATCACAAAATAATACGCTATTAAGCCACTAACTAGCAAGCTGTGTTATATGTCATAGGCAGTGAAAATAACTACACTGACACTTATATATCGTTTTTGCTAAGCAGACAACTAACTATAAGCAAGCAATTGTCCCATATATAATTACAGGTCCATGGTTTCTGAGATCTGTCATCATAGAAAGTTCCACAATGTTGTCTGGCCTCCACATACTGCTGTGCTGCCGCATGTCCCAAATGTCGAAACGACTGTAGTAGTCCGTGTCTGCGATCATCTGCGGCTCCTGCCGCATGTTAGGCAATCAGCTTAGCTGTCCCCAGCCCATTGCAGAGCAGAGCAAGGAGCAGCCGAGTCAATGGGAACATAATCACCACAAGTCCCGGGCAGCTTCACCCACTACGGAACCCAATGGCCTATTCAGTCCCATGGTTGGTTGCTGCCCTTTGCCATAAAAATTAAATGCAGTGGTGATTCCCCGAGTGCTTGCGCACAACAGCTGTGTAGCAGTTTGGGCCGGGCTTTTCCATACCTCGTTGCGTGTCTTCTAGGCGAAAGAGTGCTGCGACAAGCAGGGGCCATGGGCTACAATTCTTTGCAGGCGGCGCACTGTCCTCCAGGAAGCCAGTCCCTCATCCAGATGCTCCGCCATGAGAGCCAACCCTGTTCCACAAGTAATATGTGCTGAGCAGTCAAGATGGCGCCCGCCATGCCACTAGAAAGTTCCCCAAAGTGAGCAAGCAGCACGTCATAAGGTTGGGGTTCCCAATGGCTACTTGTAAACATTTAGCCTCAGTCCTCTGTCTATGGATGTGGCTGCTTGCATGTCTCGCCTAGCTCCCTAGCCTCTCCGGTGCAGCTCCCCTCCAGCAGGGCCCACTGCATTGAAGGTCACAGAAGCCTCAGTGTTTCCTGAGGCTGGCTAGTGGTCTGCAAGCACACCCGATGCGGACATACGCTTGAGTGGCATCCAATCATAGCCATAATGGTCCTCAGTGCATTGGGCACATAATTGGGCAAATCAAACTAATATAGCCCAAGATAAAAGGTTTATAGCAGGGTCCATTGCAGGAGCTCTGCACAAACACGTCTGCCCTGTTCAGTTGCTGACTCCGCCCCCCCCATGTTGAATGATTTTGAGCACTAGCTGACAACTATGGTTGCACAATGTATATTATTGCTAAAATTAAATTTAAATAGAAGAAATCTATAATTGTTTATTAATTAGAAGCATTATCTGAATCATTGAAGAGCAATTTTGAGTTTCATATCCCTTTAAGGTTTGCTAAGGCTTTAGACTGTGAATGTAAAATTGGATACAAATGTATTAAGTAAGCCTCAATTTACAGCAAACAAAAGGTATAAAAATATCAAATTCTCCAAACAGCAATGTGAATAGGCTTTAGCAACAATTCTTCAGACATAAAAAATAATGCAATAATGATGCATTGCTTAGGAGACATGGTTTATTGTAACAACATTTGACAAATATCTAATGCCTTATATCTATAACACAAAAACTGAGATTCAAAACCAGCTCAAATGGTGTTTAGCTTGGTCGTGACAAGATAGAGAATAAAGCTAACAAAAAAGAAACTGTATGATGTTATGGTCTTAGCATGGTCTGTAGTTGGTACATTATGCTATCTTTGTCCTATCAATACTAAAGGATTTTTTGATTATAGATAAAGCCTTCCCTATTAATGTCATAGCATTGCTCTTCTCGCCTTTTTAAATTATGGTCGTGTTTATCTGTTTATGTAGACATTTTACTTATTTCAAAATTTTGTTGGGGTGTATATGTTTCATTAAAAACCCGGTCAGATGCTATCATCTTAAGCCAACTAAATATGTGACTTATTGTTTAAATTTAAACCTAAACTAATACTCCTATAAAAATAAAAAATCACCCCCAAAATAAAAACACCCCCTAATCTAATACTAAACTACAAATGGCCCTCAAAAGGGCCCTTTTTTAGGCAATTGCCCTAAATTAAACAGCTCTTTTATTTAAAAAAATTACCAAATACCCCCTAAAAGTAAAAGCCACACCCAACCAACCCCCCCCAAAATAAAAAATACTAAGTCTAAAAAAACCTAAGCTACCCATTGCCTGTAATGGGGCATTTGTATGGGCATTGCCCTTAAAAGGGCATTCAGCTCTTTTACTTCCCTTAAAAGGGCGTATAGCTCTTTTGCAAGACCATTAAATACCTAATCTTAAAAAAAAAAAAAAAAATCCACAAAAAACACCAACCTAAGACTAAGTCCCAAATAGGTACTAACCATTCCTGAAGTCCGGCGGTGAAGGTCTTCTTCCAGGCGGCTCCATTATTTTTTATCTTCATCCGGAGTGAAGGCGGCATGGAGCAGATGTGCGGAGCGGTCTTCCCCTATGCGTGGATCTGGGGCAGCGATCTTCAGCGGTGTAGAGACTCCTCTTCATCCGATCTCCGGTGTACACTAAGAATTGAATGGAAGGTACCGCAATTCCTTTTGGCTGAAATTTTGAAATCAGCCTATAGCATTAGAGCTACTGAAATCCTATTGGCTGTTCAAATCAGCCAATAAGATTTCAGTAACTCTCATCCTATTGGCTGATTTCAAATTTTCAGCCAATAGGAACGCAAGGTACCCCAATAAATATGGGATACCTTGCATTCAATCTTCAGTGTGTGATGGACGATCGCATGAAGAGGAGCCTCCATGCCGCTGAGGACCAAAGCTGCTGAAGACCGCTGCTGAGGACCGCCGCTGAGAATCCGTGCATCGGGGAAGCCAGCTCCGCACCTCCACTATGCTTCGCCTTTGCTCTAGATGAAGATAGAAGATGATGGAGCCGCCTGGAAGGAGACCTTCTCTGTCGGACTTCAGGAACAATGAGTACCTCTTTGGGGGTTAGACAGGCTTTTTTTTTATTTTTGGGCTTTTTTTATTTTTAAGATTAGGGATTTAATGGGCTTGTAAAAGAGCTATATGCCCTTTTAAGGGCAGTAAAAGAGCTGAATGACCTTTTAAGGGCAATGCCCTTACAAATGCCCCTTTAGGGGCAATGGGTAGTTTAGTTTTTTTTTAGTGTTAGGTTTTTTTATTTTGGGGGTTTGGTGGGTGGGGTTTTTTTTTACTGCTAGGGGGGACTTGGTATTTTTTAAATGTAAAAAAGCTGTTTAACTTAGGGAAATGCTCTTCAAAATGCCCTTTTAAGGGCTATTGGTAGTTTAGTTTAGATTAGGTGGTGTTTTTATTTTGGGGGGACTTTTTTATTTTCATAGGGATTAGGTTTAATTTTTTTTATTTTAATAATTTTGTTTATTTTTTTCTGTAATTTTAGAGTTTTTTATTTTTTGTAATTTAAATGTTAGGTTTTATTTTTAAATAATGCTAGGATTAATTATTTTAATTGTAATTTAGTATTGGGGTTCATTTAGGGGGTGTTAGGTTAGGGGGCTTAGTAATTAAATTAGTTATTTGCGTTGTGGGGGGTTGGTGGTTTTGAAGTGAATAGATTAATGTGTGTATTGCGATGAGGGGGTTTAGTGGTTAATAGGTTAATTAGGTTTATTGTGATGTGTAGGGGGGTTACGGTTTAGGAGTTAATAGGTTAATTGGGTTTATTGCGATGTGGGGTTTAGAGGTTAATAGGTTAATTAGGTTTATTGCAATGTGGGGGTTTGGCGGATTATGGGTTAATATTATAATTATATTATTTGCGTTGTTTAATTTGCGGATTAGGGGTTAATTACTTTATTATTTTGCGATATGGGGGTTGGCGGTTTAGGTGTTTGTTAATACTTTGTGCGGGAGGTTAGGTTTTTTTATTATTTTCTGCGGGCAGTTACGTGTTTTTTTTATTTCTTGCAGGCGGTTACGTGTTTTTTCGTTATTTCGTTATTTCATTTGCCTACGCTGCATCCAGGTGGATTCTTTTGGCTCCATTCCAAACGCGATTATAGTATAGATGTGTGTTTGTGTGTGGTGCACTTAAATACTGAATTGCAATAGACAATGTGCAGCACAGGTAAGAAAACCTAGGTCACAGAACTTGATTTTTAGCCTCTCTAGTGAGGGTGGGAGGATTTTTATGTAAACACAAGCTATTTACTGCAATTGTAAGCAAAACATTTTTTTTTCATGCACCTTTCAGTACAGAAGAAGGTTTTATTGTGTTTTAGTTAAACAAATATGGGGTTTATCACAATCATTTTAAAAAAAACTTGTTTTCATGTTTTTCAAAGGTACAAACACCATCCAAGGGTTATGAAACACAAAAATGTTCTTTTGTTATTCAGACCGAGCATAACATCTTAAGGAAGTTTCCAATATTCTTTGTTTATCAAATTTACTTTATTCCCATGATATTCTGTGTTGAAGAGATACCTAGGTAGCATCTAGTGCACTACATAGCAGGAAATAGTGCTGCCCTCTAGTGCTCTTATAAATGGATAACCTTCTTGCAAAACTGCTGCCATCTAGTGCTCCAGCAATGGGCAGGATTCTAAGCATATGTCTGCTTTTCAACAAAAGATAGCAAGATAATGAAGAAAAATGTAAAATAGAAATAAAATAGAAAGTTGCTTAAAATCGACATTAAAGTCTAGGTGGGTTTTATTGCTGAATCATTTAATAACGCTTTCTAAAGGATTGTGATCTATATATATCTCTATCTATCTATCTATCTATCTATCTATCTATCTATCTATCTATCTATCTATCTATATTAATGCAAAATAAAAAAGGCCTCATATACAGATGAAATCCAAATCTATCTCCCCCACCCTGACTTATCGTCATACTATCTTTGTTGTTTGCTTTCTTTGTCCTATCTATTGACTAATTACTTATCAGTAAAAGCATCCTCATGACCTAATCAGATCTACCGAAACATTATGTATTAAAGTATTGTATATAGCATAAATAGATGTTTGTAAATATTGCTATTGCTATTATTATTATTGTTATATTACAATAAAACAGAGTGGTGCAAGTTGGATATTGTATTTAACTGAAACAATTAATAAAGGTGCCAACAACCACAACAAAATAATGACTTAAATAAGAATGAAAGGGTTTAAAATAATACCACCTTAAACAATGGTAAAATTGCATTGATTTGTTCAAAATGATATGACATCGTAGTGTTTGAGCACATAAACGTTTATTCTAGATGCACAAGGAAATCCCAGAAAACCCTCAAAAATAAATAAAGTTCAAATTACAGCTGCCAAAGGGAACAAATATAGCGCCAGATTACAAGTGGAGCTGTATTTAACACTCATTTTACGCTCGTATTACAAGTTGAAAGTAAACAGTTTTCGCTTGTGTAAAAAAAGCCAAACATAGAGTACCACACATGCATTAACGTATTCCCCCATAGACGTCAATGGTGTAAAAAATGTGGTAAAAAAACGGAATATCCTACTTGCACGTAAACACGATCGCATATTCTCAAGAGCACTAACCCAACATGAAAATATTAATATTTCACATTCCAATGTTCTTCACATACAAGAATACGTTCTGTTTATTCTTAAAGGGATAGTCTAGTAAAAAATAAACTTTTATTATTCAGATATAGCAATGCATTTTAAACAACTTTCCAATTTACTTTTATCATCAATTTTGCTTTGTTGCTTTTTTTCTATTCTTAGTTGAAAGCTAAACCAAGGAGGTTCATATGCTAATTTCTTAGCCCTTGAATGCCACCTCTTATCTGAATGCATTTTAAAAAAAATTCACAAATAGAAGGCATTAGTTCATGTGTGCCATATAGATAACATTGTGCTCCCACCTGTAGAATTACCTAAGAGTCAGCACTGATTGTCTAAAATGCAAGTCTTTCAAAAGAACTGAAATAAGGGGGCAGTCTGCAGAGGCTTCGATACAAGGTAATCACAGAGGTACAAATGATATCTTTAAAGGGTCAGTCTACACCAGAATTTTTATTGTTTAACAAGATAGATAATCCCTTTATTACCCATTCCCCAGGTTTGCATAACCAACACAGTTATATAAATACACTTTTTACCTCTGTGATTATCTTGTATCTAAGCCTCTGCAAACTGCCCCCTTATTTCAGTTCTTTTGATTGACATCCATTTTAGCCAATCAGAGCTGGCTCACTTGAACTCCACGTGCGTGAGCAAAGTGTTTTCTATATGACACACATGAATTAACACCCTCTAGTGGTGAAAAACTGTCAAAATGCCCTGAGGGAAGAGGCGGCCTTCAAGGGCTAAGGAATTACCATATGAACCTCCTAGGTTTAGCTTTCAACTAAGAATACCAAGAGAACAAAGCAAAATTGGTGATTAAAGTAAATCTGTACACACACGCATATATATATATATATATATATATATATATATACACATATATACATTTACATCTTTAGCCATGTATATGTATGTATCTCTATGTAAAGCCCTTTGCAGCCTTTTTCTTTTCTAACACGAGACCTCGTAACTTTTTTGTGAATTTTTTTATTTTAATCATAGTTGTTATGAGTGTACTTTGTAATGTGTTTTGTGTTGTGTGACACTTTTTTGTATCGTTAACATTTAACCAGAGCTCTCAGGAAGCACTATTCTGAAAGTGTTAACTTCAATTGCGCTCAAGCAACGCTGACTGTAGCTTCACATGAGAATGTTGTTTGGGAGCTTGAACTAGGCAGGTTCTGTCTGCATGATCACAAGTCCCCCCTGGGTTGGCTAAAGTTGGATCCCTGTCTTATTAAGAGAATATAATTAAAGGGACAGTCTACACCAAAATGGTTGTTGTTTAAAAATATAGATAATCCCTTTATTACCCATTTCCCAGTTTTGCATAACTAACACTGTAATATTAATATACTTTTTGCTTCTGTGATTACCTTGTATCTAAGCCTCTACAGACTGCCCCCTTATCTCAGTGCTTCTTACAGACAATAATTTTAGCCAATCAGTGCTGACTCATAATTAATTGTACGGGAGTGAGCACAATATTACCTATATGACACACATGAACTAGCTATGAAAAACTGAAATAAAAGACAGCCTTCAAGAGCTTAGAAATTAGCATTAGGTATTTTTCAAGATGAATACTGAATAACATGTGCACTGAATATCCGAAATTTGAAGAATTTTGAAAATTCAGAATTAATTATTCAGCCACACCAAAAATTTTGCCCATGCACATGTTTTATATACAGTATATATATAGATGATAGATAGATAATAGATAGATACATTATAGATAGATAGATAGATAGATAGATAGATAGATAGATAGATAGATAGATAGAATATAGATAGATGATAGATAAACAGACAGACAGATGATAGCAAGATAGATGATAGACAGACAGATAGATTGATAGCTAGATAGATAAATAGATTGATAGATACATACATACATGCATACATACATAAATAGACAGACAAACAGATAGATAGATAGATAGATAGATAGATAGATAGATAGATAGATGATAGATGATAGATGATAGATAGATATATAGATAGAAAGATAAATAGATAGTACATGTTTGATTTTTTTAATATATATCTATACCTATATATCTATATGAATATATGCAGAGACAGAAAGATAGATGATAGATAGATGTATAGATAGATAGATAGATAGATAGATAGATGACAGATAGAAAGATAAATAGATAGTACATGTTTGATTTTTTTAATATATATCTATACCTATATATCTATATGAATATATGCAGAGACAGACAGATAGATGATAGATGTATAGATAGATAGATAGATAGATAGATAGATAGATAGATTACATGTAAGTGTAATATTAACTATTTTTTGGCACTTTTGGTTTCCTGCAAGTGTCTAGAGTAGGCAGCGGATTAAAAGGTTGTTAGTTATTATATTATTTACATAATCTGTTAACAAACAATTAGTTCATTTAAATGTACATGCAAGTGATATTTATATAAATGGTATTATTATAATATACAGAAGTGACACTTGCAGTGTCTGAGCTTCCTACAGCTGAGCAAGGGTTATATTGTTTAGGCAATAATGAATGCTCTTCTTTTCATATAGTTCAGTAACTTAGTCTATTAATCAGGCACAAGGGGGAAGGGCAATTTGTTATTTATTACTATTTACCCCCTGCTTATTACTCTACAGGGGAACTGACCCACCTCTTATGTTTTCTTTTGAAGGTTAGAAATGACAAACAGGATAGAGCGGAGTTTATTCAATTAATTACAATAAAACCAAGTAAACTTGTTCACTGCTTTGGCTGCTTTATTGATTATAATGAAAGCTCGGGCTGTAACCGCCGAGCTGTGAAAAGCAATCCATTTGAGATGGGTAATTGATCGTTAAGAAATCGCTGTTCTAGGGCCAATAAAACCTCTTTGCATGCGGTTCGATGCAGAGCGGAGCTGGGTGACACTGATGGAAATCAAGTGGGTTTCCAGGTAAACTGATGCACGCAGAAATGTTAACCTTAACCCCTTAGGAACTGCAGGTGAAAACATAAAATTGCATTGGTAAAAACGGAAAAAAGATTTTTTAAAAAAGAGAGAAAAGAAAATACAATCAGCCCATCTGCCCTGTTTATACTAAATATATAGATTGTGTTTTATATATTTTTTATAAACATATAAAACCTTGGCTTTTAGCAATTGTTTTGCAGTCAAGTAAACTAAATATTCCTTGAAAAATCTCTTGTGTTGTTTATGTGATATCCTTTGCGGTTTCCAATTAGAGAAAGACATAAATGAGTTCCTGTACTAATCAAGCAATCACTGTGTAAAATGTTGTAGAGGTTCCTACATTCCTACATGAATGTGCCTCATCATCTCTGGAGGCAGATTTTATAGTTAAAGGAACATGAAACCCAAAAATGTTCTTTCAGATAAACATTTCAGCAAAGGATAACAAGAGAAAGAAGCACATTAAATAATATATGTAAATTGGAAAGTTGTTTGAAATTTTATTCTCTATATGAATCATGAAAGAAACATTTTGGGTTTCATATCCCTTTAATTTAAAAAAAAATTCTCCTATTAACTTAAACATTTATACATATCATACACAATATGTTTTTCTCATACACATATTATACTATACACTATTTAATGGCTCATTTACAAGGTTTCTGCTTTATATTATTTGGTGTGTGCAGTATACAAAATTATCAGTAGTGTATCTTTCCCTCCTTTTGCTACTGTTTTCACTCCCATGGAACTATTTATTATTTCTGAAACAAACAGTGAAAGCTGTTTTAGAGCCCTCATGGGGCAGACTCATTTGACTGCTGCTCCTTAACCTCTACGCTACCTTCTAAGTGGGTGGGGATAAAACTCTCCAAACTTATTTTTTTAGGGTGATTGACAGGCCCTGCTCTCTAGTTGGGAAACTTTCCTGCCCATGCATTAAAAATTGAGGAATTTATGTTGACTTTTGAAGCTGCTTCATTGCTTATCCAGTGTATACCTTTACAATTGAAATAATTATATTAAATATTTTTTATTTGCTTTTAATAACCATTACATATTTATTAAATATTTTGTTAATTGGACATATAGGAATCCAACCTTTCACAAATATTTACAAAACATATGATGGGAGAAGGCTACACAATTACACTTTCTTTACATTGATTTAAGAATCAACTTGATTCTATTTCTCTCCTGCCACATCCTATACAAATTAATAAATATCACTATTTGAGCTTGATTGATGTGACACCTTAGTAATTAGTCAAATAAAAACAACAGAAAGGTATCTGTTAATGGACTAATTTAATCATTTAACTGCAGATAACAACATATGGTAGTCATCCACACAATGCTGTTACAGCAGATGATGACCACATGTTGTCATCCTGGGGAGGCTTTCATAACCATTTGCCGCCCCCCTGCAGTCTAAGATGGCTTATGAGGTGGAGTTGGGTTAAGTCTTAGTTGGGGATTCCCTGGGTTGTAAGTGACATCACCACATTTCCGGACAGTAATAGCCTCACTAAAAAAGAATACGGGAACTCTATGGGAGGTGCTTATAAAATCCCCTCAGTCTCATCTCCCTTAATGCCTACAACCCCCCAAAACATATATTTGATAAGGTAATGAATGGATAAAACTAATTTTAAAATTTAATTTAAAAAACATTAAAAATATATATATATATTTTTTTTTTTTTTGAAAGGGGTCTCTATGTGCCTGTGACATGTGATCACAAAAGCCTAGTGACCATCATGACCCCTTGTTTTAAAGCCCATAACTCCCTTTTTAAAACTGAGACCCTATGTAACCCCACATTTAATACTAATGTGATCACTGTAGTAATAATGTTTATCACATAGTCAATTTAAAATGTCACATATTTAAGCCATTGGATTGTTCTTGGTTGAGCATGTTTCTTTCTTTCTTTATGGTTAATACCAGGGCCACCATCAGGGCGTGACAGGGGTGACTCCTGTCAGAGGCCCAATGGGCCAGGGGGCCCCATAAGGCAAGAAAAACCTATTTAAAACGTTTTTTAAAAATTTTTGGCAGCCACCAGAGAGTACTACAGTACAGTGCTATTGAGCGTGGGAAATATTATCACAAGGAGTAAAGCATTAGCATTTTAGAGGATTTATGAATGTGCACTAAACCACTATGCACAGTGTGAGACAGACTTGGCACTTAAGTATGTACAGTGTATGCTTGATTCAGACGGCATATCACTTTCATTTGCAGAGGAATAAGGACTTACTTAGTAAATGTTTTTTATTTCTTTGTGCAATTTTGGATTGTAACGTCAGTGTGGTAGTAGTTGTATGGTGGGGCCAGGGGTCCATAAAAACACATCTTTTTAGCAATATACAGCACTGTATTTATGATTATTTGACAATGCTGTAGAAATTCTATAGTTAAAGCCATGCAGAAATGATTCCTCCTCAATACACAAATGGTAGGTGCCATTTTAGCAGATATGAGTTTTTTTTTAATTAATATATATATTTTAATTACATTCAAGTTTACTGCCCCTTTATACAAGGACTTTCCAGATGCAAGGAGGCATTTATCTAAGATTTTTACATGTGCATAAAATGTTATACTCTCAGACTAAGATTGCTCAGTGTTTGAAATGAGACAGGTTAACTTAACACTGTTCAGTTTACACTACAGCTGACTTAATTTTTAAATACATACCAACAAGCCTAAATCCTGCATTTAACCAAATGGTATGAGACTGAGTTCCACAGCTTATAGTTCCACCAAGACCATATAGAGTAAAGCATTTTCAAAATCCATAAGTACAGCTGACAGATGGGAAAATTTGTACACCATATTTGAAGTGGTGCTCTTGGTTAGGGAAAATGGGGGGGGGGGAACAAACATATGTCAACCTTTCAAAAGTAATTTTCTTTATTTAGCCATCTACCCAGATCATTAATGTACAATTTTGAATTTACACAATTATATTTGTTTGCACATTTACAAATATGATTCTTTCAAAAATGATCTCTTAATTTCTGCAATTTTTTAACATGCATGTCACACACTGTTGATTTAGGAGATGCAATGTGCATACATTTTACCTCCTGTGAGTGTTTATGTGGGTGTCCTGTGAGTGTTTATGTCTTTGTGCTTTTGTTTGTGTCTCTATGAGTGTGTATGTATTTTTTTCTGTGGGTCTCTCTGTGAGGGTGGGTGTGTATGTTTTGTGCATTTTCTGTGGATGTCTTTGATGGTGTGTGCATATGTCTTTGTGCTTTTTCTATGGGTGTCTCTATGATGGTGTTTGTATGTATGTCTTTGTGTATTTTCTCTGGATGCCTCTGTGAGGGTGGGTGTGTATGTCCATGGGGGGTAGTTATCAACGTGTCAACTTTCCTGCCTTCGCCGGCGCAATACACCCGCCTAAGCTCGCCTCACATCACCGCCGCGGACCTGAAAAAATTTGCCTAAGTTATCAAATAAAGCTGTCAAAAAGCCGCGGGGCGATGAGCAGTGGACTGTGAGAGTTATCACTCATCCGATCTCGCTGCTCTTCGGCTTTTTTACAGCTTTATTGCTAGCCTGTCACTAAGCTCTCACACTAAACTACACTGTTCTACCCCCTATACCTGCGCCCCCCCGCAACTAAATAAAGTTACTAACCCCTAAACCGCCGCTCCTAGACCCTGCCGCAACTCTGATAAATGTATTAACCCCTAAACCTAAGTCTAACACTAACCCTAACACTCCCCTAACTTAAATATTAATTAAATAAATCTAAATAATATTTCTATTATGAACTAAGTTAATCCTATTTAAAACTAAATACTTACCTTTAAAATAAACCCTAATATAGCTACAATATAAATAATAATTATTTTGTAGCTATCTTAGGATTTATTTTTATTTTACAGGTAACTTTCAATTTATTTTAACTAGGTACAATAGCTATTAAATAGTTATTAACTATTTAATAGCTTACCTAGCTAAAATAAATAGAAATTTACCGGTAAACTAAAAACTAACCTAAGTTACAATTACACCTAACACTACACTATACTTTAATAAATTATTCCTATTTAAAACTAAATACTTACCTGTAAAATAAACCCTAAGATAGCTACAATGTAATTAATAATTACATTATAGCTATTTTAGGATTTATATTTATTTTACAGGTAACTTTGTATTTATTTTAGCTAGTTAGAATAGCTATTAAATAGTTATTAACTATTTAATAACTACCTAGCTAAAAGAAATATAAAATTACCTGTAAAATAAATCCTAACCTAAGCTACAATTAAACCTAACACTTCACTATCATTAAATTAATTAAATAAATTACCTACAAATAACTACAATTAAATACAATTACATAAACTAACTAAAGTACAAAAAATAAAAAAGCTAAGTTACAAAAAATAAAAAAAATAGGTTACAAACATTTTAAAAATATTACAACAATTTTAAGCTACTTACACCTAATCTAAGCCCCCTAATAAAATAACAAACCCCCCCAAAATAAAAAAAATTCCCTACCCTATTCTAAATTAAAAAAGTTCAAAGCTCTTTTACCTTACCAGCCCTTAAAAGGGCCTTTTGTGGGGGCATGCCCCAAAGAGTTCAGCTCTTTTGCCTGTAAAAGAAAAATACAACCCCCCCCAACATTAAAACCCACCACCCACATACCCCTAATCTTACCCAAACCCCCCTTAAAAAAACCTAACACTAATCCCCTGAAGATCATCCTACCTTTAGTCGTCTTCACTCAGCCGAGCCACCAATGGAACTGAAGAGGAGACCCGGACCGGCAGAAGTGATCCTCCAAGGGGCGCTGAAGAAATCTTCCATCCGATGAAGTGATCCTCCAAGCGGCGCTGAAGAATTCTTCCATCCGGGCGATGTCATCTTCCAAGCGGCGCTGAAGAAGCCTTCTATCCGGGGGATGTCATCTTCCAAGCCGGGTCTTAAATCTTCATCCCGCCGACGCGGAACATCCTTCTTTACCGACGGACTACCGACGAATGAAGGCTCCTTTAAGGGACATCATCCAAGATGGTGTCCCTTCAATTCCGATTGGCTGATAGGATTCTATCAGCCAATCGGAATTAAGGTAGGAAAAATCTGATTGGCTGATTGAATCAGCCAATCAGATTCAAGTTCAATCCGATTGGCTGATCCAATCAGCCAATCAGATTGAGCTTGCATTCTATTGGCTGATCGAAACAGCAAATAGAATGCGAGCTCAATCTGATCAGATTTTTCCTACCTTAATTCTGATTGGCTGATAGAATCCTATCAGCCAATCAGAATTGAAGGGACGCCATCTTGGATGACGTCCCTTAAAGGAGCCTTCATTCGTCGGTAGTCCGTCGGTAAAGAAGGATGTTCCGCGTCGGCGGGATGAAGATTCAAGACCCGGCTTGGAAGATGACCTCGCCCGGATAGAAGACTTCTTCAGTGCCTCTTGGAAGATGACCTCGCCCGGATGGAAGATTTCTTCAGCGCCGCTTGGAGGATCACTTCATCGGATGGAAGATTTCTTCAGCGCCCCTTGGAGGATCACTTCTGCCGGTCCGGGTCTCCTCTTCAGTTCCATCGGTGGCTCGGCTGAGTGAAGACGACTAAAGGTAGGATGATCTTCAGGGGATTAGTGTCAGGTTTTTTAAGGGGGGGTTGGGTTAGATTAGGGGTATGTGGGTGGTGGGTTTTAATGTTGGGGGGGTTGTATTTTTCTTTTACAGGCAAAAGAGCTGAACTCTTTGGGGCATGCCCCCACAAAAGGCCCTTTTAAGGGCTGGTAAGGTAAAAGAGCTTTGAACTTTTTTAATTTAGAATAAGGTAGGGCATTTTTTCTATTTTGGGAGGGTTTGTTATTTTATTAGGGGGCTTAGATTAGGTGTAAGTAGTTTAAAATTGTTGTAATATTTTTAAAATGTTTGTAACCTATTTTTTTTATTTTTTGTAACTTAGCTTTTTTATTTTTTGTACTTTAGTTAGTTTATGTAATTGTATTTAATTGTAGTTATTTGTAGGTAATTTATTTAATTAATTTAATGATAGTGTAATGTTAGGTTTAATTGTAACTTAGGTTAGGATTTATTTTACAGGTAATTTTGTATTTCTTTTAGCTAGGTAGTTATTAAATAGTTAATAACTATTTAATAACTATTCTAACTAACTAAAATAAATACAAAGTTACCTGTAAAATAAATATAAATCATAAAATAGCTATAATGTAATTATTAATTACATTGTAGCTATCTTAGGGTTTATTTTACAGGTAAGTATTTAGTTTTAAATAGGAATAATTTATTAAAGTATAGTGTAGTGTTAGGTGTAATTGTAACTTAGGTTAGTTTTTAGTTTACAGGTACATTTCTATTTATTTTAGCTAGATAAGCTATTAAATAGTTAATAACTATTTAATAGCTATTGTACCTAGTTAAAATAAATTGAAAGTTACCTGTAAAATAAAAATAAATCCTAAGATAGCTACAATATAATTATTATTTATATTGTAGCTATATTAGGGTTTATTTTAAAGGTAAGTATTTAGTTTTAAATAGGATTAACTTAGTTCATAATAGAAATATTATTTAGATTTATTTAATTAATATTTAAGTTAGGGGGTGTTAGGGTTAGTGTTAGACTTAGGTTTAGGGGTTAATAATTTTATTACAGTGGCGGCGGTGTAGTGGGGGGCAGGATAGGGGTTAATAAATTTATTATAGGTGGCGACGGTGTAGGGGGGGCAGATTAGGGGTTAATGAATTTAATATAGGTTGCGGCAGGGTCAGGGAGCGGAGGTTTAGGGGTTAATACATTTATTATAGTTGCGGTGGGCTCCGGGAGCAGCGGTTTAGGGGTTAATATGTATAGAGTAGCTTGCGGTGGGCTCCTGGAGCGGTGGTTTAGGGGTTAATATGTATAGAGTAGCTTGCGGTGGGCTCCGGGAGCGGCGGTTTAGGGGGTAATAACTTTATTTAGTTGCGGTGGTGTAGGGGGGACAGATTAGGGGTGTTTAGACTCGGGGTACATGTTTGTGTTAGGTGCAGACATCTCCCATAGGAATCAATGGGATGTCTGTCAGCAGCGAACTTGTACTTTCGCTATGGTCAGACTCCCATTGATTCCTATGGGATCCGCCGCCTCCAGGGTGGCGGATTGAAAACCAGGTACGCTGGGCCGTAAAAGTGCCAAGCGTACCTGCTAGTTTTTTGATAACTAGCAAAAGTATTCAGATTGTGCCGCACTTGTGTGCGGAACATCTGGAGTGACGTAAGAATTGATCTGTGTCGGACTGAGTCCGGCAGATCGAAGTTTACGTCACAAAATTCGACTTTTGCCGGTCTCTAGCCTTTGATAACTAAGGCGAACCAGCCTCGCCACAAATACGCTGCGGAATTCCAGGTTGAGGTTGACGGCTTGATAACTTCCCCCCCTTTGTGTGTTTTCTGTGGATGTCTCTGTAAGGGTGTGTGTATGCGTGTGTATGTATGTATGTATGTCTGTGTTTTCTGTGGATGTCTCTGTGAGGGTTTGTGTATGTCTGTGCATTTTCTGTGGGTGTCTCTGTGAGAGTGTCTGTATGTCTTTGTGTGTTTTCTGTGGATGTCTCAGTGAGGGTGGCTGTGTATGTATGTCTTTGTGTGTTTTATGTTGCTGTCTCTGTCATTGTTTTCTTGGGTGTATGTGCAAGTTTGTGTTTCAGTTTGTGTGTGTGTGTGCCCATTGTCTGTTGCTTTTTAGGACATTTTGACCTTACTACTGATTATTCACAACTTTCTACAGACTTTGAGAATAATGAGACCTTTCCGGAAGTCACCAATCCACCATTTAACCTTTCAATTATTGTTTAGGCAGTTCAGGGCCCTTCCTTTTAGCCACTGCATGCTGTTGTCATCATTTAGGTGAACTCCATATTTTGTTTTGTAAATCTCCTTTTTTGACAAAACTGTAGCATACCTCATTACTTGTCAGATCAATGTAAACAAGTGCTGAGTGTCTGTGTGGGAGTTTGTGTCTGAGTGTGTTTGTTTGTTTTTTTGCATGTCTGCTAGAGTGTCTATATGTACATCCTTATGTGTGAGTGTGTGTTTCAGAGTATGAGTGTGTCTGTGTGTTTCTGTGTTTGTGTGTTACTACCTTTACAACATTTCCAAGTTTGATTACGCTTAAGAATAAAGTGAATATACGTTTTAGTCACTTGGTCAAAAATGGCACATGTCAAAAGGGGGGGGGGGGCGCCAAAATTTCTAGTGGCAGCCCTGGTTAATACTACCATGGGAAATGTGTCCCTAAGAATGATTGGGAAATCAGATGGGAATCGCCTGCACAGTGTGACCAGAGGGATGTGGCTGAATGATCATTTGGAGTTACCATGTTCTATTTGCTGGACTGTCCTCTTTTGGGAGGAACAGACTGATCTATGCCAGGAAAGTTCTCTGTGAAAAACACAAAAACACAATTAGGCTAAAAGAGGCTGCTCTCAGGTGGAAACTCATCATAGAACAATATACTGAACCATTGTTCATTCATGAGTGCTTCTCTTTCTTTATTCACATCATGTATAAGGTGCCAGTCTTCAAATTACAAAAGTACTAAAGCTGCCTTGTTTAAATGTGCTAATATTGCAAAGTCCATTAAATGGTTTGCTGGGGCCGTACAGTTTACCAAATTATGTCTATTTAAGGAAGAACAAAGCTCACTTGAATGTGATTTTGAGATTTTGTCATTAATTAAATATTGGGGTAAGCATTAAGTTGAGAGCAGAACAGAATGTTTTATGGCTATATTAGTGACATGAGTTTATGTTTGGAGTAAACAGGGATTTTCTACTGAAAATGGGAGGCGACATATAACTAAAATCTTGCAAGTGGTATTTCAGTACTGTTTAAAAGCTGCATGTTAAAATGTCAGTGATATAACAAACCAACTAACAAACTAACACATTTGTCCTAATTGCCTTATTTGATATAGCAAACTATTTACCCTTTATGCCAGAGAGGGTATTTATGGCACACAATGCACTACTGCAGGCTTGCCACCTGGATGGTATTTTACTGGCACATAAACTATTTCAATCTCTCCAGCCAATGCTGATATTTACGCAGGACCAAGGAACACAATATTATTTTTAGTAGAAATGGCTCCTTAAAGATCTTTCAAAAACCCTATTATACTATCCAATTAATTTCCGTTTAGAGGACAAATTGATCCTCTCTCTATAAAATTTACTTGTAGTAAATGAGGTGCTTGCCATGGATTTTATACTTAGCTATATATACTTACCTAGGACATAAAGGGATACTAAACCCATTTTTTTAATGATTTAGATAGAGAATGCAATTTTAAGCAACTTTCTAATTTACTCCTACTATCAATTTTTCTTCTTTCTCTTGCTATCTTTATTTAAAAAGCAGGAATTTAAAGCTTAGGAGCCAGCCCATTTTAGATTTAACACCCTGGATAGCACTTTCTTATTGGTGGCTACTTTTAGCAAACCAATAAGCAATCATAACCCAGGTTCTCAGCCAAAGATGGGCCGGCTCTTAAGCTTCACATTCCTGCTTTTTAAATAAAGATAGCAAGAGAACAAAGTAAAATTGATAATAGGAGTAAATTAGAAAGTTGCTTAAAATTGCGGCTCTATCTAAATCATTAAAGAAAAAAATTGGGTTTGCTATCCCTTTAACAAGTAAACAGGAGTCCCACGGCGCTACCCCAGTGGTGATCTAAGCTGTACCCAGATAACAGCTTTCCCCAAAAACTGTTGTGAATATAACGATGAATATAGTAGGGTATGGACAGCGCTAAAAAATCTTAAAGAACACCACAACCACAATTCTATCATTTTACGTACACTTGTAAATTAAGCAAAAGAATAAGAGTGCTATTGATTTAACTTGAGCCTTAGTCACGTGCAACACTCCAGCCAATCGTGGCTTCTGGAACTCGGATTTTTGAAAGTAAATCCGTGCCTGCTGGTGGACAGACAATGCTCTTAGATCAATGCGTTTCACCTTTTGGAAGGCTTTTTAAAGATAAAGAGCAAATGTCTGTAAGGCCTTTAAATACCCTCCCCTCAGTTTTCATTGGTCCAGTCCAGATTTCTTTTAAGAAGGATTTTTTGTAATTACTTTATTTAAGGTGGACGGATTGGCGTTGACTCTTGTTTCTTTCTTGTTTTCTTGCGGTAATACCGTTCTTATCGATGTTATACTTTGCGAGGGCTGATTCCTCCATTTCTCTGCTCATGTTATAGTTTATTCCTTACACATAAATAAAATAAGTTAAGTTTGAGTAGGATAATATTAATATATACATTTATTGATATATCTAGGTTAATATTTATAGAACAAGCATATGGCAAGTTGATTATCTTGAACAATTGGAACTTCCATTCATGAGAGGGCTTTCTTATAATGAAGAAAGGGACAATTATAATGATAAAGATGTATTATATTACAATTCTTGTGGAAATAGGGGTACAATTAATCTATTTTGACATAAGATGCATCTGTATTCTTATCTAAGCCTTAGAAAGTCTCTGTCAGATATATTGGCAAGGTATAAACATTATAGCACAGTTTATACGTATTAGTCTAGTATGAAAGGGGTCAGGTCGAATTCTGAATTAAGCCCTGCTGGGTACATGGTCCCTAATTCGTAAATTAGTTCAGCTTCTTTTCTAAGAATTAATTTCTGGTAGTCACCCCCCTCCAATTTTTCTGGGCATTTTTTACTGCCCAGCAAGTGATATTTGTAGTATTATTATTATGTATATGTTTGAAATGGTCATATAAACGGGATTCTAATTTCCCTTTTTCGATGTTATTCAAATGTTCTCATATTCTATCTCCAGTCACTTACATTTTATTTTATATAGCAACCAGTATATGGCATTTTAATTACTTACTGAATATTTGATATTTTATTAATTAAATTATAACTTTTTGACTTTTATTGTGGTTGTGGTGTTCTTTAAGCTATTTAAGCGCTGTCCATACCCTACTATCTTCATAACTATCCCTTTAAGTCTTACATTATGTCATGTTACTAGGTTTCCTGTCTTTGTCCTAGATTACAAGTGAAGCTTAAACATATTAGCACTATTGAGTGCTAACACTGCTCAAGTTAAATCAATAGCACTTTTATTCTTTTGCTTAATTTACAAGTGTACGTAAATTGATAGATCTCGAGCTAAACCACCATATATTTCTGTAGGACACTCTACAAAAACGAGTCCTGGCTGTTGCTTGAACTATAACCTGATGGTGAAGTTAACCTGAAGGGGAGCTAAAAATAGAAAAAGGTTTTTCTTCTAATGAGTGTATTGATATGTGTGTATGTATATATGTGTATGTGTGTTGTGTATGTATTTATGTGTGCACATACATATGCACATATATACATACAAATACACACACAAACACATAACTCACCAGTGGAGAGATATTTAGCACAGTCGCACTATCCATGGAACGTATAGGCGCTCTAAATAAACGCTGGCCTCTCAAGCATTCTCTGGCTATTCCTTTTTTACCATAGACTTGTCATATCAGATTGTGCACTCTTCTTAGCATAAGGTCACAATATTATTAATAGCGCACAATGCTCTTTCAATAACACTCCATTCGTAATATTGGACTTTGTAGAAAAAAGTTGTGCTAACTAACGTCTTCAGTATTTTTATTTCTCTTACAATGCTGGCAGCTCTAAATGCTGCTCCCTCTGGCAGCCATTGTCAACTCTATGGTGGTGACTCTCCTCATGTTCTAGTATGAATGAGATGAATCTAATTTGGATCTTGTCATGCTCAGATATTTATGATAAAGAATATCAGTAATAGGACCAATATGAGCTTTCAGTTCAAGGGATAACTGTGCTCAAAAGCTTTTTCTTAACAATCTGGTTTATATGAGGTTTCTTTAAACCGTTCTATCCTAAACACTAAGAAATTGCATTTTAGATTGAAATGTAGTGATCTGTATTCTTTTTAGGAAAAAAAAAGTTTTATACTTAAAACAAAAAGGTGCGGTTTCTTCTTAAAAAAAAAGTATGAATTTCTACAATTTGAGCCTGGAGTTATCACAGGTGAACTGGAGGTATCACAGAAGGGTGCCCCATAACATTCAGATGGAATTGCCTTGTGACATACCTTCTGTGATTTTATTGTGTGGATTTGTCACATTCAAAGTCATTGCAATCTGTTTGATAACTCGCTTCGCAAATCTTTGAGTGCATATATGTTTAGATAACCAATTTATAACTTTCTACCTTAATTCCGATTGGCTGATAGAATTCTATCAGCCAATCAGAATTGAAGGGACGCCATCTTGGATGACGTCACTTAAAGGTACCATCATTTAGTAAGAAGACTCCGGATGAAGAGGATGCTCCACGTCGGATGTCTTGAAGATAGAGCCGCTCTGCGCCGGATGGATGAAGATAGAAGATGCCGTCTGGATGAAGACTTCTGCTCGTCTGGAGGACTACTTCTGCCCGGCTTGGATGAAGACTTCTGCCCATCTGGAGGACCACTTCTGCCCAGTTGGATGAAGACATCTCCTGGTAGGGTGATCTTCAGGGGGTTAGTGTTAGGTTTTTTTAAGGGGGTATTGGGTGGGTTTTAGAGTAGGGTTGGTTGTGTGGGTGGTGGGTTTTAATGTTGGGGGGGATCTGAATTTTTTTTTACAGGTAAAAGAGTTGATTACTTTGGGGCAATGCCCCGCAAAAGGCCCTTTTAAGGGCTATTTGTAATTTAGTGTAGGGTAGGGCTTTTTTATTTTGGGGGAGCTTTTTATTTTGTTAGGGGGATTAGATTAGGTGTAATTAGTTTAAAAATCTTGTAATTTTTTATTATTTTCTGTAATTTAGTGTTTTGTTTTGTTTGTACTTTAGATAATTTTATTTAATTTAGGGAATTAATTTAATTATAGTGGTAGTGTTAGGTGTAATTGTAACTTAGGTTAGGTTTTATTTTACAGGCACATTTGTCTTTATTTTAGCTAGGTAGTTAATAACTATTTAATAACTATTGTACCTAGTTAAAATAAATACAAACTTGCCTGTAAAATAAAAATAAACCCTAAGCTAGATACAATGCAACTATAAGTTATATTGTAGCTATCTTAGGGTTTATTTTATAGGTGCGTATTTAGTTTTAAATAGCAATAATTTAGTTAATGAGAGTTGTTCTGTCTATTATATGCTTATTATGTTGATGACATCTGGTGGTTTCATGTTGCAATTACAGCTTGGTTCCTCTCAAGAATGAAACAGGAAGTGTTAATAAAGTTTGTTAATAAAAAGTTTTACTTTCAGCTTCACAGCAGCCATCTTAGCTTCAAGAAGCATGGAAATCAGCTCTTCATATTTGCCTCTAAATATACATATGCCTGTAAGTTATTTATTGTTTGCTAAGATTTCATTGTGCATTTGAATTGCATTGCTATTTGCTGTAAGGTTTAAATGTAAGCTCTCTGTGTTAGAAATATGTATTATTGTATGTATTGCAAACACCATGTGTAAGTACATATTGTAATTTCAACTTTTCTTATTGTATTGCGGTTTTACAAAATAACTATTCAGAAGTAAAATCAGTTTGGAATAAACACAAAGCTATTTCTGTCTGGTTTGTTAACTAGCTGTCTAGCTATCAGTTAGTGAGGACAGTACAATAGTAATTTTATTTAGATTTATTTAAATTATATTTAAGTTAGGGGGTGTTAGGGTTAGGGTTAGACTTAGGTTTAGGGTTAATAACTTTAAATATAGTGGCGGCGACGTTGGCGACGTAGGGAGGCTGATCTAATTGCAACATTGTCGGTGCCTGGCACCCTCGATAATAAAAACGGTGAAACCAATCCGTTAAATATTTTCACTGCTTTTAAAGAATACAAAAAATTACTTGTTAAACAGATTAAACTAAGAGCAGAGACAGCAAGCTTAGAAAACTATGTTAAGAATGGTATTATCCCAAGAGGGCTAAGATTGAGACTTGAACCAGGTACTAACCTGAGGGAGGATGAAGGAGGTGATGTCTTTTTGGAAGACTGGAATTCCAGTCTTACTGATTGTTCTATCATTCTTATGAAGAAAATGATAAAAAGAAAGAAAGAGAGGTTTGAGAAAACAAAATTACCGGTAGAGGAGGCACTTAAAGTAGTTAACACCTTCGAACAAAACACTAATTTTGAGAAGTTAAAAAGAGAAATACAAGAGCAATTAGCTAGACTTCAGTCAGACATTAAGTCTAGGAAGAGCAGGAAGCTAGCAAGAGATAACGACGACTATTTAAAGAATAGGATTTATAACTATCAAACAGTTAGAGGATCGTATGATTCAGGCACTGACAGCTCTGACGTAGAAATTGACAAACAGCTGTCAAAAAATGATTCACAGTCAGTAAGAACTGGGATAGAAGAAGGAGAGGGGGCAGGAAGAGACACAGGAGGAGGGAATACTCTTTCAGAAGGGAGGAGATATCCTTCCAGACAGAACAGACAAGGGGATTACAGCCAGGAGAGGGGACGCAGGGGCCGTCCACAGAGGTTTCGCAACAGAAGGGGCTATTGATGCCCCCCGACAAAGATCTACAGGTGGTGAATCGTTCCTCATTCCAATTGAACCAAGCACACATGAGTGTCCTTAAAAAAGGTTTGTCTTTTTGCCCTACAAATGGGCTTAACAAATTTGTATTTATCAAAGATTTACATTACTTTGCAAGACGCCTTGTCCTTTCCCAAATGTTTAAGGGCAAAGGCAATAGACACTTAGTGGATTTGGCTCTTGGAAAGGAGGACAGATTGGCACTTGCGGACCTTGAGGAATTACTTATGGAACAAACTGAAACCCCTAACTTGGACCCTACTTCTGTAGGTACTCAAATAAGAGTCCAATCAGGCCTTATAGCCAAATCTAAATTTATGCCTCAGCTTGCTTCCATTCCTTCTGTGAACCTATTTGTAAAACTAGTCGAAAAGGATATCAATAACCTGATAACTACAGGGATTGCTAAAGATAATTTGTCCAGAGCAGAAAGGAAGGCTCTTAACGAATTAATGTTTGCAGAAGATATGGTGATTAAATCTGCCGACAAGGGTGGTAATGTGGTTCTCTGGGATGCCAAATGTTATGTCCTAGAGGTGAAAAGACAACGCCTGGACAAAAATCAATATTTGCGCCTCTCCGAGAACCCCATCCCTTCTTTGAAAAATGAATTGTTCAAATTTTTGAACAATGCAAAATCTAGGGGTATCATCACTTTATCTGAATTTAAATACCTGTTTAACGACTTTCCTGTTATGCCGGTGTTCTATTGTTTACCCAAAATTCACAAGAATCTCACAAATCCTCCAGGCCGCCCTATCATTTCAGGGATAGGTAGCCTTACGGAGAATTTGGGTAATTATGTTCATTGTTTTCTCAAGCCTTTCATGGAAACCATGCCATCCTATGTAATTGATACGCCTGATCTTCTAAGGAAGATAGATGGTATTACCTTACCCAGTGAAGTCATCCTAGTCTCCTTGGATGTGGAGGGCCTTTACTCCTCTATTCCACATATAGTAGGAGTGAGGGCAGCAAAACACTTCCTGGACACTAGAGGACCATCTTACTCTCAACATACAGACTTTGTTGTAAAACTGCTAACTTTTGTTCTTGAGAATAACATCTTTTCGTTTGACAATAAATTGTATAAACAGAATAGGGGGACAGCGATGGGGGCAACCTGTGCCCCTACCTATGCGTGTCTCCACCTGGGACTGTGGGAGATGGAAGAAGTTTTCCAAAAACAAGCCTTTAATGAACATGCACAACTCTGGTTGCGCTATGTGGATGATGTCCTACTGATTTGGGACGGTTCAGAAAATGAATTACGGAGTTTCATTTCGGAACTCAATGTAAATAACAGGAATATCGTTCTGACTCTCAATTTCAGTAGGACAGAATTATCTTTTCTTGATGTACAAATAAAAATTGAAAAAGATACCCTTTTAACTGAGAACTTTAGAAAAGAAACTGCTACCAATAGCCTTCTTGAGGCACACAGACATCATCCTGAGCACCTCAAGAGAGGCATTCCAAAAGGTCAGTTCCTGCGTTTACGCAGGAACTGTTCTTCTACCACAAAATTTAATGAACATGCATCTTTAATGGAGCAACGCTTTAGAGTGAGAGGTTACTCGAAAAGGGTTGTGTCCAATGCTAGGAGTTTTGCACAGAAGTCAGTAAGAAGGGAGTTACTACTCCCTAAAGTAAAGGAAAAAGACAATAAAATTAGGATCATCACAGAATTTAACTGCCATTGGGATCATTTAAGGGGTATACTCAAAAAGAATTGGAGTATCCTTTTAAATGATGAAAATATTGCCCAAGAGATAGGAGAGACACCAATGATCACAGCAAGGCGTGCTCCCAATTTAAAAGACAAACTGGTGAATAGCAAATTTGTCTCCCCCCAAAAGAATTGGCTGTCAAGACAAAAACAGGTGGGCAACTACCCCTGCAAAAGATGTGTGGCGTGCAGGTTTATGCTACAGACCAAAGTTTTCTCAGTGAATAAAGATAAAATCTACAAATTGAAGTACTTTTTCAATTGCAACACAGAAGGTGTTGTTTACCTTCTTTCTTGCTCGTGTCCTTGTTTCTATGTTGGCAAAACGAGACGGATTCTGAAAGACAGAATCCTAGAACATAGGGACGACATCAAGAATAAAATACAAACCAGTAGTGTCGCTAGACACTTTGAAAGTCACCACAATAGCATACCTGATGGTATGAGGGTGACAGGCATCGACAAGGGCATCACCAATGGGAGAGGGGGAAATAATGACAAAGTCCTCCTGCAGAAAGAATGCAGGTGGATCTATAACCTCTCTACTATTGGACAGAATGGTCTAAATAAAAAATAGGACATGGGCAGCTTTCTTTAAAGGCTTCCCTTGTTCATATATGTCCGTATATTTAGCGTAATATTTTAATCTCCCCTACATCCGAAAGTTCAGTTCTTTGATTATTACTAACCATGCCTCCAGCATTTCTGGTTTTGTGGCATATTGAATGTTCTAATATTTTTATGTGTTTAGAGTTGATTTTCTCACAATTATAATACTTTGTATATGCACTGTTGTTTTTTCACCTCCAAATATGGGCGTTACTTTAGTTCGCTATAAATTAGCACCTACAGGGAGTGCAGAATTATTAGGCAAATTAGTATTTTGACCACATCATCCTCTTTATGCATGTTGTCTTACTCCAAGCTGTATAGGCTCAAAAGCCTACTACCAATTAAGCATATTAGGTGATGTGCATCTCTGTAATGAGAAGGGGTGTGGTCTAATGACATCAACACCCTATATCAGGTGTGCATAATTATTAGGCAACTTCCTTTCCTTTGGCAAAATGGGTCAAAAGAAGGACTTGACAGGCTCAGAAAAGTCAAAAATAGTGAGATATCTTGCAGAGGGATGCAGCACTCTTAAAATTGCAAAGCTTCTGAAACGTGATCATCGAACAATCAAGCGTTTCATTCAAAATAGTCAACAGGGTCGCAAGAAGCGTGTGGAAAAACCAAGGCGCAAAATAACTGCCCATGAACTGAGAAAAGTCAAGCGTGCAGCTGCCAAGATGCCACTTGCCACCAGTTTGGCCATATTTCAGAGCTGCAACATCACTGGAGTGCCCAAAAGCACAAAGTGTGCAATACTCAGAGACATGGCCAAGGTAAGAAAGGCTGAAAGACGACCACCACTGAACAAGACACACAAGCTGAAACGTCAAGACTGGGCCAAGAAATATCTCAAGACTGATTTTTCTAAGGTTTTATGGACTGATGAAATGAGAGTGAGTCTTGATGGGCCAGATGGATGGGCCGTGGCTGGATTGGTAAAGGGCAGAGAGCTCCAGTCCGACTCAGACGCCAGCAAGGTGGAGGCAGAGTACTGGTTTGGGCTGGTATCATCAAAGATGAGCTTGTGGGGCCTTTTTGGGTTGAGGATGGAGTCAAGCTCAACTCCCAGTCCTACTGCCAGTTTCTGGAAGACACCTTCTTCAAGCAGTGGTACAGGAAGAAGTCTGCATCTTTCAAGAAAAACATGATTTTCATGCAGGACAATGCTCCATCACACGCGTCCAAGTACTCCACAGCGTGGCTGGCAAGAAAGGGTATAAAAGAAGAAAATCTAATGTCTGGGAGGCTGTGGTTGCTGCTGCACGCAATGTTGATGGTGAACAGATCAAAACACTGACAGAATCCATGGATGGCAGGCTTTTGAGTGTCCTTGCAAAGAAAGGTAGCTATATTGGTCACTGATTTGTTTTTGTTTTGTTTTTGAATGTCAGAAATGTATATTTGTGAATGTTGAGATGTTATATTGGTTTCACTGGTAAAAATAAATAATTGAAATGGGTATATGTTTGTTTTTTGTTAAGTTGCCTAATAATTATGCACAGTAATAGTCACCTGCACACACAGATATCCCCCTAAAATAGCTATAACTAAAAACAAACTAAAAACTACTTCCAAAACTATTCAGCTTTGATATTAATGAGTTTTTTGGGTTCATTGAGAACATGGTTGTTGTTCAATAATAAAATTAATCCTCAAAAATACAACTTGCCTAATAATTCTGCACTCCCTGTATGACGTGCTAAGTCACATGCCCTGATGAAGCCCCGTTTTCCTGATGACGTGGGGTGAAACACGTGTTGGCGTCTTTGCGTAGCTGACCTACGTAGCATTCATGCTGGTTATTGGAGCCGTCGGAGCTTGCTGCTGAATTTTGCAGCGTGACACAATTTTCAAATCCTGTGCATCATTGGCAATCGTCTGTATGTTTTGGAGACGGTAATGGAAAATAGATGAGCATGCCACAGAGGTAAAACCGATGCTAATTCACACACAGTGGATGAATGTTATTTGGTGCCTGTGTAATCGGGAATTCTGACAAGCCGAAGAGTTTCTACAATGACCGTAGTGGTATGGTGCAGTTGACAGAGGGGTACTGTTTGAAAAGTCTGTATCCTCCTGCATCCCCACCTTTCTCTTCCAACTTGGCTTGCTTACTTCATATCTCCCGATACATGTTGTTGCACTAACACGCTTGACTGCTTTACGCATGCTAACATACCGGCT
This sequence comes from Bombina bombina, assembly GCF_027579735.1. NCBI lineage: Eukaryota > Metazoa > Chordata > Amphibia > Anura > Bombinatoridae > Bombina > Bombina bombina. The sequence continues at coordinate 310,808,401 of NC_069506.1, forward strand.
GTCTTTATTCATTCAATTATCTATAACTAACTGCAATACTTGATCATGTGTTTTCTTCTGCACATCTACGGCAACTGTGTACTGTGAATTATCTTGCTCTCTATCTCGGGACTTTATATTAGTCCTACTTGCTTCAATTTGGGGACTCCTTACATCATATGTCTCCTAAAGGAACATACGCTTGTTTAATGTGTTTGACTACTCATCACTCATGATGCTTATGATGGTTATTTCTGTGCTATTATTTGTTTCCTTGTCTTAAATATTTTTGTATGTTTATACAGGACAAGGACTGCATTTGGGAACGTCAGGTATTCACCTACTTAATGTCTCAGTTTTCACTAAAACCAGTATGGTCTGAGGAACATTAGTGAATAACCTTCCCCCCTGCAGCACTTGATCTAGCCATTAGTTTTTGCTCCATACCTACATGGGTTTACATGGGCCGGCCCTTTGTTTGTTATTTAATTTTGATTTATGTCTTGATGTTGCCACAATATTTTGCTTTGGTTTATATCTATATGCCCTTGTATAGTTGGATCTAGCCTGGTCTGGGGCCACTGGCTGCACAATAAAACCTCCTTTTCACTAAGTAAATTTCTACAAGTGTTTTGTTAATTCTTTCAAAAGAGTGCTGTATTCCCAGTCTTTCAAAAATGTCATTATTTTATGTCATTTCTCTTCTTAATTATTTTTGTCAATAATACTAAATGGGTCTGCACCAACACTGTTACTATTAAAGGAGAAATTTTTCCTAAATTCAAAAAGTGTTTGAGTACACTCATCACTTTCAACACTTGGCTTTTTGCAATTTTTTCCATCCACTCACAACTACAAAAAAGTTAATAAATATAATGTAGGTGTCGGCGGTGAGGATAGTACAGTAAAAAGGCATGCTATATCAAGGCAAGATACAAGGGCTGCATTTTATAGTAAAAAGGCATGCTATATCAAGGGAAGATACAGAGCTGCATTGTAAAGTAAAAAGGCATGCTATATCAAGGGAAGATACAGAGCTGCATTGTAAAGTAAAAAGGCATGCTATATCAATGGAAGATAAAGAGCTGCATTGTAAAGTGAGAAGCAATAGCAAGCAAGATACAAAGGCTGCATTTTAAAGTAAAAAGCAGTAAATAACAAGCAAATATACAAGACCTGCAATTTAAAGTGAAAGACAGTAAAAATAATTTGCACAAGAACTGCATTTAAAATATTGCACTACTTTAACCTGATCACTATGAACCAAGATAAGAGTGTTGATATGACTCAGCAAACTTTAGAGACCAGATCCTTTGCCTCTGGCTCTAAATATTCCATGCGCTCCAGCAAATCATCAGTCAGTTCTGCAGGACTCAGAGCCTGTGCAAAAGCAAGCAGCCCAGGCACAAATTTCTTATGCTGAAAAAGAAGCAGACATGATAAAGCAGAAAGCAGCACTAGAAGCAGAGGCAGCTAGGCGTGAAGCTGAAACAGCGCCACGCAAGGCAGAGTTAGAAGCTAATATGCATGTGCTAAAGATTCAAAGGGCCGCAGTTGTAGCATCTGCAGAAGCAGCAGTCTATGAAGCAGCTGCTGAACTTGAAGAGGAACCACTTCAAGATTTTGCAGAAATAACTACCCATGATTCAGTACAAAGGACTCGTGAGTATGTACAGAACCATGCTTTGGACCAAGATAAAACAGAGCATGCTCCTATCCAACCTA